>NC_056747.1:365040919-365340919 GCF_019279795.1 Protopterus annectens | reverse complement strand
CCGGATCATGTTAAAGCAAAGCTGTTAGATGCTCCTATGGATAAGACCAGTTTATTTGGTACACCTGCTCAGCAAGTAATGAAGAAAATGGAAGAGAAGGCAAAATCTGTACAAACAGTTAAAGATTTCTTACAGGTTCAGCCCCCAATGTTTAGCAGGAACTGGCCTGCCAAAAAATTGGTCCTTTCCAGACTCCTCAAAATCTCAGAGGCAGGAATAGACGCTCTAGAGGCAGAAATCAATCCAGAGGAGGTGCCTACAGAGGACGACAGTGGCAAGGCAATAACCGAGGCACAGACACAACCACTGCCACTACAACAGGACAATCACAGTGACTTGGCCCTGACACCGCCTACCAGGGAGCAAATAGCAGCACCTTTAGGCGGAAAGTTAGCCATATTTTCAAAAAATTGGCACTATATCACAAAAGACAAGTGGATTTTGCAAACCATAGACCAAGGCTACAGGTTCCACTTCCACACCTTACCAGTAAAAAGAGGAATGCCAAACCTACCTCCAAATCAAAAAACAGAAGCTCTAAAGCAGATAGCGGAATTAACAAAGATGAGAGCTGTGGAAAGAGTGCCACTAACAGAACAGGGCAAAGGATTCTACTCCAGACTCTTCCTAGTACCAAGAAAAGAGAAAAGTTGGAGACCTATTCTCGACCTGTCCGTCTTAAACATACATCATTGTCCCAAAATTCAAAATGCTGACCCTACAGCAACTTCTTCCCATGCTGGGCAAGGAGTGTTGGCTGGTAACTCTAGATCTCAAGGAGGCATACCTGCACGTCCCCATACGACCAAATTGCAGAAGATACCTCAGATTTCTTGCAGGATCAGAGCATTATCAATTCTCAGCATTGCCCTTTGGCTTATCTACTGCCCAGAGTATTCACAAAATGCCTGGCATCAGTAATCGCTCACTGCAGCCTACAGGCAATCCAAATTTATCCATACCTGGACGACTGCCTGTTACAAGCGGACAACAAAAGCAAGCTGACAACAGATTTACAAAGAGTCATTTGCTTACTACAAGCCCTGGGATACACAGTCAATTTTCAAAAGTCAAGACTGATACCATCCCAAACAAGAACATTCTTGGGTGCGGAATTGGACACAGTAAAACAAATGGCATTCCTAACTGCAGAAAAACAGAAACAACTCCCTCTTTACTTCTTGGCATTAACAAAGCAGAACAAACTAACAGCAAGAAAAGTACTGCAGGCCTTGGGCTTCATGGCATCATGCATAATCTTGGTCCCACATGCCAGACTGCATATGAGAAAGCTACAGTGGTACCTAAAGAATTTATGGTCTCAACACAGGCACAGCTTAGAAACCGAAATCCCACTAATCCCATGCCTGAAACAGGAGTTCCTATGGTGGGCTCAAGCATGCCAGTCAAACCCAGGCTTACCCTTTCACAACTTTCAAGCAAGCCAAACCATCACAACGGACGCCTCAGACCTAGGCTGGGGGGCGCACATGTTGGACAAATGCATACAAGGATTGTGGACTCAAGACCAGCTGCACCTGCACATAAACCAAAAAGAAATGCTGGCAGTAAAACTAGCAATCCAGAAATTCAGACCATTCCTCAAAGAAGGCCATTTAATGATAAGGACAGACAACACCACAGTCATGTGGTACATCAACAAACAGGGAGGCACTCATTCATACCCACTATGCAGAATGACTCTGGACCTTTGGAATATGGCTCTGCGCTACAACATCCAGTTACAGGCAATATTTGTGCCGGGAAAAGAAAACACCCTAGCAGACATGTTAAGCAGAACCACTTTGGATGCTCACGAATGGATGCTACACCCGGACATCTTCAAGGCCATCACAAAGAAATGGGGATTGCCACAAATAGACCTATTCGCATCCCCACTCAATCACCAGCTCAAAAAATTCTGCACAAGGACATACCACCCACTTGCATGGAAGGTGGACTCTCTATCCTTCAGTTGGAAAGGCCTGACAGCATATGCATTTCCACCTCTTCCTTTGATGCACAAGGTACTACTGAAAATCAGAGAGGAACGTCCAAGGATAATTCTGATAGCTCCGAATTGGCCAAGACAACACTGGTATCCATTGCTGAGGAGCATGTCTCTGGGAAGAATGTGGTCAATACCCCTGATGCCTTTGATGTTAACTCAGAACAACTACAACATCATGCACCCAAACCTAAAAACCTTGCAACTGACTGCCTGGAACATCACATAGCAGCATCTAACCCAGACCTATCCCAAAGGGTTAAAGACATTATCCTTGAAGCACGCAGACCTTCAACAAGAAGGAACTATGCAGGAAAATGGAAAAGGTTTGTCATTTGGAGTACTGAAAGAGGAAAAGATGTGTCGAACATAGATATTGCTAACATCCTGGAGTACTTGGCAGAGCTTCTACATACAGGCCTGTCCTATTCCTCCATCAAGATACATGCATCAGCTATTTCAGCAGAATACAGCTTCGATCCACCTGTCTTTTCGCATCCTCTACTCAGGCAGTTCCTCAGAGGGATCAAGAATGTAAAACCTCCTAGGAAACCACCATTACCAGCATGGGACTTGAACTTTGTGCTAGAAAAATTGACACTCCCTCCATTTGAACCAGCAGCAACAGCAGATCTTCAACACCTATCATGGAAAACTGCTTTCCTACTGGCAATTACTTCAGCAAGGAGGGTTTCGGAACTACAGGACTTAATGGCAGTGCAACCCTTCCTAATCTTCCATCAAGATAGGGTGTCCATGAGAACTAATCCTACATTTATGCCTAAGGTGGTATCCAGAGTGTCTTTAAACCAGGCAATCCACCTACCTACCTTCTTTCCCAATCCACAGAACAGGGGGGAAAGACTGCTGCATACCTTGGATGTACATAGACAGTTACGCTACTACCTGGACAGAACCAAAGGTAACAGAAAAACTGACCAGCTTTTAGTAGCCTATGCAACAGGAAGGGAAGGAAAAGCAATTTCCAAACAGACAATCTCCAAATGGATAGGAAATTGCATAAGATTCTGTTACTCCTACCATGGAAAACCAATTCCACAGAACATAAGACCTCATTCTACAAGGGCTACAGCCACTACCACAGCTTTCTTACGAGGAGTGGCAACCAAGGACATTATTGAGGCGGCTACTTGGACCTCCGTGCATACATTTGCCAAGCATTATAATTTACCTCTATACTCTAGATCCCGAGCAGGGTTTGCCACTGCTGTACTGCAAGGGATCCTTACTACACCATAATTTTTTCTTCCTCCACCCCTAGTTTGGCTATGGTATTCTACCCATTTGTTATGATTGCAGATGCATCCTTGAAGGACATAGTACAGTTTTGCACCTACCATAAATGTAGATGTCCGAACAGGATAGCATCTGCAGTCAGGATTACCCACCCTCCTTCCCCTCTGTGGTACTCCTAGGGTATTTACCCTCCTAATAGCTAGCTAGGGGGGAGTCTCTTATGGTGTATTTGTTTGTATATATGTACATACATGCTTATTTTTTGTGTTTGCCTTCTACTTTTTTGGAAACATTGGCATTTATCCAAAATTTAGCTTTCCAAGAGGGCAACTGGCATCTGGGGCAAGAAACACTGAGGAAAATGGCGTCTGCTGATGCCTTTATACCCGAAGACCAGCAGAGATGACGTCGGGTGAAGTGCGACATCAGCCGAAGCCGGACCCAGACTTTGGAATCCGGCCGACCGAAGGGCTGCCTGACGACAGGACAACCCATTTGTTATGACCTCAGATGCTATCCTGTTCGGACATCTACATTTATGGTAGGTACAAAACTGTACTTTTTACACTTTTCCACAAAAGATAAGCTACTGTAACAAAACTAATGTATGCTTTATACTCTTCACTGAACTACATGTTTTGACTGAGTCAAGTAAGCATCAGGGAGTTAAGTGAATATGCTTAAACCTGTGAATCACAGCTACATCTTTTTTTATTAAGAAAAATATTGCAGAAAAAATCTCAGTGCAGCATCTTTGCATACAGACCTAGAGGCATGCCACAGTACATACCAGAGCTGTCCGTGAAAAGTCACTTCAGTGGAGAAAGCATATAAAACAAAGTACAGCTCTGTTGTACAGTATGGCACTGTTTAAAAAGTAATAGGTTCATAGGTAAGTACTAGGTTATCTAACCCTGTGGGCCATTTTAAGCTTAGGCAGTTTCTCTTTTTGTGCAAGAAATAGCCAATCTCATTTGGCTATAGATTGGTCTTACCCATCCCATGGTGAATAATTATATATTACCTCAAAGAGAATAAATGGCTTTATACCATACATACTTTGAGGGAACCCATGCATAGGATAAAACATTTAGGAGCTATCTTTGTCCATTAGTAGTGCAGGGGACATTCCTAGGGTACATTGTCTGTTTCCCATCCAGAGAACTAAGTTGTGCTTGAAAATGGACAGGGGTGAACTTTGTTTTATATGGATGGGGTGTGTGTTCCACAGCAGTGGTATCCTCTGCGAGTTATACCTGTCCCTCCAAACCATTATGTTGATGTTGCAAAAAAAAAAAAAGGTTTAGATCCCTAGACTGAGTATTTTTGATGCCATTTGACTTGCTGATGTGCAGTAAATTCATCAGTAATGAGACGGAGGATGACTTGTTATGCCAGACACTGGTCACCTCTTAGCAGTCTGTAGGATACCAAGTATAGTGACAGGTATTTGTAATATAAAGTAATAGGTTTCTTATTTTTTTAATAATGCCGTTATGTAATGGTATATCAAGTTTGGAAGTTGATAATGCAGCTTTACCCATGGCTGACTTTCATCATGTAAGCTTCATCCTCAGCAGATGTGGGTAAACCCTATATTAGTCGCACCAAGACATGATGTACTGCTTAATTGTACACAGTCAGTGATGTTCATGAGGAGCAATGACTTTTTGTATTGTAATGTCTGTGACGTTCTTCTCCTCAGAATCCAATAAAAATTGAGACTTCCCTAGATGGACTTCCTTGGGAATGAAATGTTCATTAATAAATGCTTGGTAAAAGATAAGAACAACTGGTTTTAGGCTGTAAACTCATGAAGTATCTGTATGGGAAGGCTGCAAGCAGGAATGGGTGATTGTTACTGGGATGCTTTGGAGTTTTTTTAGGGATCTTATTTAGTTGTATCCGATCAGCTACAACATTCTTTCTTAGTAATAAATGCTGGTCTATTTGCAGATGGCACTGAAATATGGAAGTATTGTTTGATGACATAAATTATAAGAGGCTGTAGACAGACCAATGGAGTGGGCAGACTAAAGGCAGGTAATTAATACAGTCCCAATGACTGTACATTGGGTAGTGGTAGAGTAATTAAAAACACTTACGGGATGGATCGTGGTGATATTCTACAGAAGCAATCAATGTTGCAGCAAATACTAACTTGCAGTTTTTTTTTTGTTTGTTTTATTCTTCCACGACCTGGAAATTTCCTCCACCCAACACTTGCTTATGCAGTTCTGTGCAAGTCAGATAGGTATATAATTGCATAATTGCTAGCAGAGAAGGTTTCAAGTTGTCCTTGTTCTCTTCCAATTTGTAAAAACATGCTTGCTGGTGGTTATGGGCAAATTTGCAGGCTTGAAAGATGAGTGTATTTATTCATCTGATGCAGAACATCACAGTAGCTATCAGAATGTACAAGATCTCCTCTGTTTCTGCTGAATATTGACTAGAGGAAATGAACTGAATCAAGGACCATTAAGAGGCATATGTTCTTCGTGTTTCACTGTTGCAGTCATCACTTGTGGGGTTATCCCTGCTGGGTAGCCCTCGGTCGGCCCGAATACCAGAGTAAAACTTTTCCCCTGCACCGGCTGCTGTCGCCTGTGGACTGATGTCAGGTCGTCAGTGATATAAAGAAGAGCAGCCAGTGCCATTACATCAGTCTTTCTTGCTGTGGATCCCAAAGCAAAAGCAGTTTGCGTGTGTGCTGGTCGGTCATTGCCAGAGTAGAAGTTGCCTTCGAAAATGACTAAAGCTAAGTACCCCATTGGAGACCTTTTTTCTTGCACTAACCAATGTCCGAAAAAGTCAAGAATTGTCTCCACTGTGGAAAACAAATACCACACCGAGACTTTCATACCTTGTGCGTTACTTGTCTAGGCCCAGACAACGACATCCCCTGTTGTCGGTTCTGCATAGTTTTCAATTCTAGGAGTATTCGCCTTACAGATGATATTGTAGCCAGGCATTTCCAAAGTAGTTCCTCGCATTACGAAATGGCATCAAGTCAGTCAGCAATCTGTGGATATTCCCAAAAAATGAAAAGATAAAGAAAGGGACAGACCACACAAACTTAAGCCTTCTGACAACCCGTCCCAGAACCAAATCGTCAGTTCTCAGGAATTCAGTGAGGTGCATTCTCAGCCCCTGATGCTAGACTCGTTTCTTTCGCAGGCCTCTACCGAGACCCTTTCGGAGTCCAGTATGCCACCAAGGAATGCTTCATCATCCAATCCCTTGGTTGTTTCTGCTTGGGTTGGGTCCGGAGCCGCTATGCAGGCACTGGCTTCTGAGGAGGTTCTTCTCACAACTGATTCAAGGCAAAACCAGACATCTTCACCTCTGATTACTGCATCCCAACGACAAATGGATTTATTAAGGTCTAAAAGTAAGGCCACACTCCTAAGAAACCAATCTGTAGTCACCATCTTACACCTATTCCACCGCCTCAGATGCAGTTACTAAAAATGGTGGGGAGGACCTCATCACTTTCATCAGGGATAGCCATACCACTCCTTCTAAAAGAAAAAGGGATACTTAACCTGAAGTTCACACAACCAGATTCTGAAATTTCAAACTACCTTGATTCAGATGAGGAACAGCAACCACTCACCTCCTTTGAGGATTCTGATGTAGAGGAATCCATTCCTTCTGCCTCCCCCTGAGGATCTTTCATTTGTGGAAACGCTACACACACTCAGAGAACATTTCCACTGGGAAGCCCAAGATTATCCTCAGTCTAAGAAAATACTAAGAGAATTTCTAGACCTTCCTCAGCACAGACCCTTGGCCATCCCTCCTATTCTGGATGTGGTGGATGATGTTTTCAATGAACCTAACCTCACCCCTGATGACCTACCCCCTGCTCCTAGAAAACCTGACTGGTATTGCAGGGTGCCTGATTCACATACATTTTTGTTTAAAAACCCTGCAGCAGACCTAGAGGTCATCACACAGGGGGCCAAGGCTAGCTCATCTAAAAACCCAATCCCCTCTGACAAGGGCTCAAGAGCTCTAGACAGATGGGATAAGAAAGTGTACACCTCCTCAACTTTAGCTATTAGAGCTCTAAACTGCCAGTTCCATATGCTAAAATATCAACAGCACACCTTGAAACTTATGAAACAAAACATTTCATCTTTACCTGACACCAACACTTCCAAGGAGTTGGCAGATCTTCTGCACTCTACTTCTCAAGTAGCTAAACACTCCCTGCACTGTGGATTCAATGCCCTAGAAGCCTCAAGTAGTGTTGCTGTGGCAGATTCAGTCATTAGGAGGCATGCATGGCTAAAAGAACAGCCACTGCCTGATCATGTAAAATCTAGACTACTTGATGCCCCCCTGGATAAAGACCGCTTGTTTGGATCAAAAGCAGAGGAGGGCATCAAAAAGATGGAGGATAAAGCTAAATCTATGCAAACAGTAAAAGACTTCCTCAAAGTTCAACCTCCCAGATTCAGCAGAAACTTTCCCTCTAAGCACTGGTCTTTCCCAGCCCCCAGTAAACAGGCTGAAGGGAGGCCTCGCAGCGACAGACTAGTTAGACCACAAAACCAAGGCCAGTAAAAAAAAAAAAACTAAGCAGTGGCCCTCCACCACTCCCACAGCAGGGAGTTCTAAGTCCACTCACTACTCTAAGAACGTCCAATGACTCGCACTCCACCTCCCATCAAAGGTTAGGAAGAAGGCTATCCCTTTACAAGCAAAATTGGCTGTCTGTAACAAAGGACCAATAGGTTTTACAAATCATTTTCCAGGGCTACAAATTTACCTTCCAACAAGTCCCAACCTTATCAGGTTACCCAAATCTACCTCCAAATCAGTGGGCACATCCTTCCAAGACCACCTAAAACCAGGGGTCCTCCTCATAACAACAGACAGTACCACATTCATCTGGTACATCAACAAGCAGGGGTGGGGAGACACACTCCTAGCCTCTCTGCCGACTAGCTATGACCCTCTGGTAGACAGCCTCATCCGTGGGCCTACACCTGATAGCCCAGTACATCCCAGTAGTAAATAACACCCTACTAGACCATCTAAGCAGAAACTACTTAGACCCCCACGAGTTGAAACTCCAGAAGGGGACATTCCTCCAATTCGCCCAGGCCTGGGGGATCAGAGGTGGACCTCTTTGCCTCCCAACACAGCAATCAGCTGCAAAAATTCTGTACAAGGGAGTTCCACCCCCTAACTTGGAAAGGGGATGCTCTTTCATTCCAATGGACCAGTCTCTTCATTTATGCATATCCCCCGCCCTTACTCCCAAGGGTGGTTGTTGTGTCTTTTGGCTTTTCCCAGTTAGAGGTCGCCACAGCGGAACTCCAGTCCGCTAATGATTGGTACTTCTCAAAATAAGGCAGGAAGTACCAAAAGCCATCCTTATAGCACCAGATTGGCCCAGGCAACATTGGTACCCCTTGCTGCTCAGCCTGACCAAGAAGCCTTACAGGCTCCTGACATTAACTGCAGACTTCCTGACCCAAGCCAGAGGGGAGATTCTACATCCAAACCTGCACACTCTTAAACTTTCTGCATGGTTTATCCCCCAGGGACCAGGGGTAACCGACAGTTGAGTAAGCATGTCCTAGACATTAAGGAAGCCAGAAGGCCCAGCACCAGGAAATCTTACTCACAGAAATGGAAAAGATTCAACTCCTGTGCCTATCTAAAGGTCACAGCAGCTCCCAGTCTTCCCTTCCACTTATTCTGGACTACTTAGTGAAGCTACTTAACAAGGACCTCTCCTTTTCCTCCATTAAAATCCATGCCTCAGTCATTTCAGCACACTTTCATGCTGAACAGCCTGTCATCTCTCACCCTTTGATTAAACAATTCCTCAGAGGTGTATCTAACATTAGGCCCCCTAGAAGGGCACCCACTCCAGCATGGGAACTATGTCTTAGAAAAACTGACATTGCCTCCCTTTGAACCAGCTGCATCAGCAGACCTAAAACACCTTTCCTGGAAGACCGCCTTCCTCTTGGCTATTACTTCAGCTAGGAGGGTGCCAGAACTTCAAGCACTCATGGCCACTGAACCCCTCATTATCTTCCATGCAGACAGGGTGTCTCTCAGGACTAATCCCTCATTCATGCTAAAGGTAGTATCAAATGTGACCCTAAACAAGGCTGTCTCCCCACCTTTTTTCCAAACCCTCAGAATAAAGGGGAGAGAATTCTGCACACACTGGATTTGTACAGACAGTTAAGGTACTGCCCGGCAAAACAGTCCATTAGGAAGACTGATCAACTGTTAATTGCCTTTGCCCCAGGGAAAGAGGGGAAGCTTATCTCCAAACAGACCATTTCTAAATGGATATCTCACTGCATGCAATTCTACTATACTTTTCGTGGAAAAGCTCCTCCTAAATCTATCAGAACACATTCCACTAGGGCAGCCTCTACTTCCACTGCCTTCCTTAGAGGAGTACCCACCAGGGACATCCTGGAAGCTGCCACTTGGACCGCGGTTCATACCTTCACCAAACACTACCACTTGCCTCTCTTCTCCAGGGCTCAGGCAGACTTTGCCTCTGCAGTTCTGCAAGGCATGCTAGCTCAGTCCTAGGAATTTCATACTTCCATCCTCCCACAAATGATGACTGCAACAGTGAAACACGAAGAGCATAGTACAGTTGTGTACACTTACCATAAATGTAGATGTTTGAGTGTATTCACTGTTGCAGTCCTATTTTCCCTCCCACCTTCCCCCTTAATCATATCCTTTTTGGAGATTAACGGTCATTCTTGTGGCCTTGGGCCTCCACAGCCTCTTTAAACATTTCCTTCAAGGGGCTCCTACAGGTTAGGGCAAGAAAAACTGATGTAATGGCACCGGCTGCTCTCCTTTATACCACTGACGACCTGACGTCAGTCTGCAGGTGACGGCAGCTGCCACAGGGGAAAAGCTTTATTCTGGTATTCAGGCCGACCGAGGGATACCCAGCAGGGATAACCCCACAGGTGATGATTGTGAATACACTCTTAACATCTACATTTATGGTAAGTGTACACAACTGTACTTTCTTCATACTTTAATTGATGCAGTAAAAACAGATCTGTTGCATTTATCTACATCATAACAGATACTCATGCACACCTTGCAGACAATAACAGAGGTGCATGGGTTGCCAACTGGTACTTCCCTCCTTTCACTACTGTGTCCAGTGACTAAAAAGTAATAATTGAATTATCTTGTATTGGACACTTATTCATTGCATTTCAGTTGGCTGCAGTAGTGAGAGGGAAGGAAACACCACTTGTTAGATTTCACATTACTGTGAGAATTGACTGGACATCTTGTCTCCAATTCACTTAGCATGAATATGTCAGTTGCCAAGCAATTAAGTATTTATTCCTGATTTCAGGCCTTTGCGTCTTTGTGGTTATATTTCCTGTAGGCTGTGTGATTCTGTCCTGCACCTCTTGCTGTGCATTCTTTCAGCTTCTCCCTTGTCTGTCGTCCAGCTCTCCAGTAAAGTGCAATTGAGGTTCCTCTGTAGCACCAGTCATCATTCAGGACTTTGCAGATTGTCAACTTTTCACCTTGCTGTTTTCTGACTTTATTGGCCTACTGCACTGTTGACAACTCTCTGAAACCAGTGGTAATGCCAGACTAAAAGAAAAACCACTGTGATGATGACAGGCTAACCAAAATGGAATGTATATTTTTTTCTGCTTCTGTCATTTTTACCTGCAATATGTGTTCTAATGGTAGAAATGCGATACTGTGTATTGTGTGTCAAGGGAGAGAGGTTTGTGAAATGTGTTCACTTCCCAGACGTGATGGCAATTTTTGTTAATGTAACATACAAAGTGTAATTGCTGTAAAGATCTAAGACCCAGCTGGGGTTCAGGATTCAAGGAAAGCAGAAGATTGTGTTTTCACAAATATTGGGGAGTCAAAGAACTGTTTTTACAATGTTTTTCTTCAGCAGTAGGATGATGATCTGGGTAGTTAGGCAAGACTTTGTGTTTACTTTTTATGAACTTGTCAAAAAGCTTATCTTAATTCTGCAGCTCTTTGTTTCTGTTATTCTGCATGGCTTAACTGCAAGCAGTAGTCAAAAGAGTACAGTTTAGTGAATTCATAGTAAATCTTATTAGTCTATTGACATATTCCCCCTACTCCATAGTAAAGCATTCTCAGAGTTAATATGTATACTGTCATAGGTGAGCGTCTTCTGTGTGGAGACATGCGTGAATGGGCGTACCTTCGTTGAAGGTTGTGCGTCAGGGCCGCAACTCGGCATGTAAAAATCTACTGCCAATCATTAGCGGACCGGAGTTCTGCTGTGGCGACCCCTAACCGGGAAAAGCTGAAAGACACAACTGTCATAGGTTGTAGTACTGTACAGTACCTATTGTGATATTAATTTTTAGACTGCATTCTTTAAAATGAATCTATTTGCATCCCACGTGTTTTTTACAGCAGGTCAGAAAACCATTACACTTGGCTAATATTCAGAGATCAAAAAACAAACATGAAAAAAAGACTGCTACTACTTTTCGAAATTTGCATCATTCCGATGCTTTCTACAGAGCAAGTGGCAGTCATGCATAACATCATAGCACTTAGCCTAGCATTCAGAAAACACCACAGAGTAAAATATGAAATTAAATGAACAGAAAACTCTTGTTTACTAACGTTTTAGTGTTTTTTTTGCATTGCTCATATGCGTTCCTGCAAGGGAGCAGCATGTGAGGTCATAAAATTCCTGAAAGGCTACATTTCTCTGAGGATAAAAAGCACAGGTGGAACTAATGAATGACTCCATGAGAGCTGTTGTGAGTACAGCTGCAATTTGAGATGGACTTTGAGTAAGACCATTGAAACTTCCTGTAAGCATTCCTCCCCAAACCCCCGCAGCCAAAGCTAGGGCATGCTCAGAAAGCCAGACTGAAAATGTAAACAAAGACCAAAACCAAAACAAAAAAAAATCTCTGGCACTGTCCCCTTAAGTTAGCCCTCCCCACTGATAACAGTTAGTACCACTCTTAGTCAACCAGCTCAAGTTGGAGGTTTTCTCTACTTATCTGTGGTGGGCTAATTATGCTGTATCTTGTACACTGTATTAATAAGGAATGTTATTGATGGCTGTTGTAGCATTTTAATAACTGTAATCTACCTTGGATAATAATGGCCAGACCGAGGTCATTGGATTGATTAAACTTTCACTTCCCTGTAGACCTAATTTTTTGTACTTAGACTTTATCTTGCCTTGTCTAATCTTTTGTAGCTCATTCTTTTATTTACTGATCTACTTACTCCCTGTAGAGTCTCCATTCTTAGTGCTAACACTGCTTTGATTATTTTCTTTTTTACTAAGATGTGGATAGAGTTGTTTCTTGAGGTACTTGTAATCCTTAATTTTTTTTTATATGTGTTTTAGTCACTTTTATTCCCCCATGCCCCACTGCTCATAGAATGGACATTGATAGTCTTCCATTCACAACAGTTTTAATTTATGACAATTATAATGTTTAATCTGATATTGTTAATCCTCGATGTTAAGTTGCCTATCTCGCCTTCATTCTTGCTGGTTGGGCTTTGGAGCTGATTCTTGGCTCCGACTCGGCCATCTTCTAAAGCTCGAGAGCTGCTTACTGGCTCGAGGCCCCCCTATATCCCATGATGCCTGGCGCTAGATACCCAGATCTCGTTTGCCGCTTCTGATACGAGGTTGCGTTTACTGGCTCAGGTCGTAATTTTCATTTTGTTATATATATAGAACTTTTGTATATTATTATAGTTAGTTGTTAGAATACTTAGTGTTCATACATAGCTGTAGTATTTGTTGGTGTTTAGTCTTCCCCCTTGAAAACTCGCTTTCTTCTTAGAGAGTTTTCCCCTCCCCCGTTTCCTTTTTAAGGTAGCCATTTTAGTTAGAGGCTTATCCTTGTTTCTTTTTTTTAAGGTATCAAAATTTTTCTCTAGAAATTGTGGTAGTTAGTAGGTCTGTTTACCCTTTCTTTTAGTATAGAGTGTGTGTGTGCTGTTAAGGTGTGGTAACTTGTGTGCAGTGTGTTTTTTTTCTAGTTACCTACTTCCCTTTGTACTTTTTATTTGTATTTTGATATTTCTTTACAGGAATGTCTAAAGACATGAAAGTGCCTGGATTCAAGAAGTGTGACTCATGCTGTCAGAAAATGTCACAGATGGTCGCACTTCTTGTGTCTATTGCTTAGGCGCCCTACACCTGCAGGACTGTTGTTCGTTGTGCCATGCCTTTAGTCCAAGAGTCCTGCAGGAGCGTAGGAATAAGCTTATCCTTAGGGGTTTGCTTAAACCTGAAGGATCACCGGCTAAGGCTCAGTCAGTGAAACCTTCCAAGCCATCGAAGCCGCCGGCTCCCAGTTCGGAGCCGTTGTCGGGTGTGGCGTCTGCATCAACTTCGGTTCTGGCTGGAACCAAAGTATCTATCTCCCAGTCGGCCCCGACTCTGCTGTCGGAACCGTCAGGGAGTCTAAAACGCTCTAGATCACCATCCTTAGAGTCGATAAACTCTGCTCCGGGGTCGCCTTTGTTACAGTCAGAGCAAAGTCACCGATCCCACTCTTATAGGTTCATAGGTTCATACTAGGCTATCTGCCCTAGGGCATTTATAAGCCTAGCCAGAGTGTGTTTGGCTTTCGCCACCCATTTTAAATTAATTTTGCTATGCCCTTTTTTGAGGTTAGTATACTGTGCTTCTAACAGTGTCACAGAAGTGATACCCGCGGTAAACCTACGATCCCCCATCCACTCATCAAGATTCCTCTTGAAGAGAGTCAATGAGGGACTCTGCCTAACCTGGACTGGGATTTTATTCCACAGTGAAGGGATCCTCTGGGTTATGAATCTGTCCCTCCATTATGTCCTATTTATTTCAGTGCTGAGGTTCAAGTCTCTCGAGCACGTAGCTCGATGGGATTTGGATTTTCTGAGGTGCAGCATGTCCATTAATTCCGGGTTGGACATGGCTTTATACGTCAGGCACAGATCGCCTCTGAGCAGGCGGTATGCCACTGAGTAGAGCTGGAGTTTCTTTAACTGGGCAGCATAAGGCATCTGTTTGAGCCCTTTGATCCTCTTGGTGAGATACTTTTGGGGCTTTCCAGTTGCTGCAGGTGTCTGGTAAGGTACATCCTAAAAGGGGCATTGTACTCAATTATGGGCCGTATGAGGGATGAGTAAAGAGGCACGATGACCTCCCCTGATCTAGATGTGAATCCCTTCATGATTAGGTGGGCTATATAAAATGTTTTTCTAACCACTTTGGCCACGTGGTTGTCAAATGAGAGATTGCTATCAACTTGGGTCCTCAGGTCCCTAATTCCTTCTTCCGTACTTAATGGATTACCACTTATGTGGTAATTTGTGGGCACTTTGTTTTTGCCAAAGGGGATGACTATACACTTTTTGGAGTTTAACTTGAGGCCATGGCTCTGGCACCAGTTGTCTGCTTCTACGAGGCCCTTTTGGAGGATGCTTGTGTCGGCTGGAGAGTTGATTATGGCGCCCAGTTTGCAGTCATCTGCGAACTTGGTCAGCCACAGTCCTTCCGTGTTGGCCTGTACCTCTGAGAAATATATACCGAACAAGAGAGGTCCCAGGACTGAGCCTTGTGGGACGCCACTTGTAACTGGTTTGGAGTCTGACATGGGTCCAGCAATTCTAACCATGTGGGTTCTGTCCTTGAGCCAGTTTGCAACCCATCTAGTGACATAGGGGTTTATATTTAAGCTGGTGAGCTTATTATCTATAATGCCCGAGTGGGATATTGTATCGAAGGCTTTTGCGAGGTCCAGATAGGCTGTGTGGACCACCTTCCCCTCGTCAATGGCCTTGGTTACTGTTTCAAAGAAATCGACCAGGTTTAAGAGGCAGGATCTGCCCTTAACAAAGCCGAACTGGGTAGGATCCAGTGTCTGTAGGGTCCCCAATATCTTTATTTATAAGGTCCATGATGATCCTTTCCATAGCTTTGCAGACCAAGCTAGTCAGGCTTATGGGGCGATAGTTTCCAGGATCCATTGAGGCACCACCTTTGTGGAGAAGGGACCACCGTTGCTGTACGCCACTCTTTGGGTACATATCCTGTAGTCGTCTAGGCTATCTGACCATGATTTGAAGAGAGTGGTGAGCAGGCTTTTAAAATCGCAGGCCCTGGATAAAATGTTATCCAGCCCCCCCTCATCAGGGTTTGGCTCCATCTGTCTCTGCAGTAGTTCCTCCTTCGACTCATTCCTTGAGCTCTGAGCCGGAGCTTGCTGGAGCTGGGATCATGGGACCGTCTGCACCGATACCTACCCTTTCGGTACCGTCGTCGGCTCCGATCTCTTCCATGGTACCGTCCTTGGGGGGATCTGGGCACCGGGACTTCCTCGTCGGCTCCAAGGGGGGCAAGTGGCATCGGACCCTTGTTCGACCCTGTTCTCCCTCTCCGAGCTTCGGCACAGGTGAGTTTGGCTCCTACATTGGCTTCGGAGCCATCTCTCTCGGTGCCGGGAAGGATTCCATTCTCTTTGGAGCCAGAGCCTTCTCCGATATCGGGAAGGGGTGCCTTAGAGGTCATGAGGAGTGTGCTGGCATCTGAGTCAGCCTCACGATCAGCCTGATCAGCTCCTCCCCCCATGGTGCCTGCTCCTGTTTCTGCCCCTCCTCCAGACCCCAAGCGTGGGGAACAAGCACTCCAGGGCACCCCATTGGGTGTATCTTCTTCTTCCGAGGCCTCCCCTGGTCATTCAGAGGAGCCCCCTCGAAAGAGGAAATGCAAGAGGAAGCATGTTGACTCCCCTGAGTCTGTCACTTCAGATACCGACTTGGAGGATTTGGAAGGGTTCCCGCGATCCCCCTCTGAGGATGTTTCTTTCTCAGACATCCGTGAGATACTTAGGCAGAGGGGGAACTGGACTACCCTTAACCCTTCTGAGGATGAGTCTGTATTCCTGGATGCGTTTGGTTCCTGACCCTCCACCTCCTGGGTGTCTCCGCCTTTCGATCCACTGATGTCTGTGGTGGCTCGGAAGGCATGGTCAGCCCCAGACACAGTGGAACCAACCCCTTGAAGACCCACAAAATTTATTACTGCACCACAAGACAAGCAATTTCTGAGTAAGGGTGTTCCCGTTGATGCCATAGTGGTAGCAGTGGCCGCAAAAAAGGAGTTGGCTGAAACTTCTTAGTCTGTCCATCCCCCTTATAAGGAATCTAGGACGATGGACAGATATGGGAAGCGGATGTTTGCATCAGCGACCTTCTCCATGAGGTCTCTGAACTATTTGTGCCACTTTACCCGCCTTCAAAGGGATCTCCTTAAAGAGTTAGGAGATACCCTTCAAGATCCATCAGCTGCGGGGGTCCAGGCTAAGGTTACCTCCCAGCTGGCGACTCTTAATTCGGTAGTAAACTCCTCCATGCGGCTCATCTCTTACGCAGCCGATGGTGCGAGTAGGGCCACAGGCACAGGCTTGGCCTTGAGGAGGCATGCTTGGATGCGGTTATGTAGCTTTGCAGAACCCTTCAGGGCGTCTTTCACAAGCACCCCCTTTGATGGTTCTGCTCTTTTTGGCCCACAGGTGAAGGATACCCTTACCAGGTGTGAGCAGGAAGGTAAGACTCTCTCTCTGCTGTAGGAGTCCATTTTTCCACTCCTTCAAGACCGTATCCCAAGGGTCAGAAGTATGGGAAGATGTGGTTCCAGAAACCCCAGGGAGCCGTGCCTGACACACGTGAAGAGTTCCCCTCCAGGGGCAGAGGAGGGAAAAACAGTAGACGCCACCCTTGGGGCAGAGGGGGTCCGCAAAATCAGGGCCAAAGAGAATCTTTCTCTGACAAGCCCTTCCAGCATCCCTGAGGTGCTGCTGCCCGGCTGTCCACCTTCGGAGGCATTCTGGGGAAGATTATCGCTGTACCCAAAAGCCTGGCAAAGTATAACACAAGACAAATGGGTACTGTCTATCATATCCGAATGCTACAAGATCCCCTTCCCTCGCACTCCCTACATTCCCAACAGATCCCTTCCAGATGTTCCACCCAATCTAAGGGATCAAGCAGTTCAAGAAATTTCAAAACTGCTAAGAAAGAGCCATCCAGTCAGTCCCAGCAGACCAGCAAGGATCTGGAATTTACTCAAGGTTCTTTTTGGTACCAAAAAAGACGGGGGACTGGAGACCCATTCTGTATCTCAGCAGATTAAACAGGTCTGTTCAAAGAATGAAGTTCCGGATGGTCACGCTACAGTCCATTTTACCCTTTCTGGGTCAGGACAATTGGATGTGCTCCATATATCTTCAGGAAGCGTACTACCATATCAAAATGGACAGACGCTCCAGAAGATTCCTCCGCTTCTGGCTGATTCCTCCGCTTCCGGCTGGGATTCAGTCATTATCAGTTCAGAGCTCTGCCCTTTGGTCTCACCACAGCCCCCAGGGTGTTCACCAAATGTTTGGCAGTAATTACCGCTCACCTGAGATGGCAAGGATTCCAGGTGTTTCCATATTTAGACGACTGGCTCCTTACTGCAACCACCAGGCATCACGTGTTGCAAGCTAGAGATTACACCATCCAAACTTGCTCCAAACTAGGCATCACAATAAATTTTGAAAAGTCTGCATTGTCGCCTTGTCAATCTATTACCTTTATAGGCACAAACTTAAATACAAAGGACATGTCAGCGAGACTTCCATTAGACAGAGTGCTAGACATTCACCGACATGTTCAAGTCTTATTAGGATGCAAAAAAATTCAGGCCAGATTCGTCCTAAAGACATTGGGTCTCATGGCAAAGGCTGTCATACTAGTCCCCCTTGCTCGTTTTCATATGAGGATTTTTCAGTGGATGCTGTTCACCCAGTAGTCTTACCAACAACTTCCAATGTCTCACAAAATAATGATCACACAGACATGCAAAAACCAACTTGCTTGGTGGATGGTTTCCCCATCAGTACCCCGGGCAGATCATTTGCTCTCCCTCCTCCAGTGGCTATGGTGACCACGGATGCCTCCCTGATAGGGTGGGGGGAGGGGGGCATTTTCAGGGAGAACAGTCCAAGGCACCTGGCAGCCTCACGAGTACCATCTGCATATCAATGTCTTGGAGATGAGGGCCTTGTTTTTGGCGTTGCAAGCTCTTCACAACTCTCTTCCTACCGGGACCATTGCAATTCAAACAGACAATATGTCAGTAGTGTGGTACATCAGCAAGCAGGGTGGAACCAGGTCCTACCCCCTATGTCGAGAAGCACTCAGACTCTGGCAGTGGGCGATCTCTTCCCAATGGTTTCTGATAGCAGCGCACATCCCTGGGAAGTCCAACGTTATAGCGGACAGGCTGAGCAGAGCAATTCTCATGCCTCACGAGTGGTCTCTCAATCGGACAGTGGCGGACCAAATCTTCTGCAAATGGGGTCAGCCTTGCTGCGACTATTTGCCACCCCCTTCAGCAGCAAGTGCAACAATTTCTTCTCTCTCCTCCCTCTTCCCGGACACTCTCCCAGAGACGCTCTAGTTCACGATTGGCCTTGGGACTTCTTTATGCATTCCCTCCGTTCCCCCTGATTCCCAAATTGATACCGAAAGCTACCACATTGGGATGCAAAATGATCCTCATTGCCCGTTACTGGCCTTGACAAATTTGGTTCCCGTTCCTGAATCATTACCTTCTGCAGCAGCCCTGGACCCAGTTCCAGACCTCCTGATCCATCAATCGGGCAGGCTGCACCAATCCCTTCAATCTTTCCAGCTCACTGCTTGGTTGTTCCACTTCTGACCTTAGCCAGGCTTCCGAACATCTCCCACTCGGTGCGTGAAATCATCTTATCGCACAAGTCTACCACTAGAAAGACTTATGCTAGTAAGTGGAAACGTTTCTCTTTCTGGGCAGAGGCTAGGAATATAGATCCCTTTTCAGCCCCTGGGCACCATATTCTGGATTTTTTAACGGAACTTTTTCGTGCTTTCTCTTCTTCTGCCACGATTAGAGCGCAGTTAGCTGTAATTTCAAACTTTCATACAGGTCTATCGGATACTAGTATTATGTCCTATAAGCTTTGTAAAGCTTTTCCTCAAAGGGACTACTTTACTCAGGCCCCCAGTGAGAGATCCCCCACCTCCGTGGGATCTAAATTTGATCTTAGCTTCCCTGATACTGCCCCCCTTTGAACCGGCAGCTTCTTGTTCCTTGAAGTTTCTTTCTTGGAAAACCCTTTTTCTGGTTGCAATTACTTCAGCCAGAAGAGTTTTTGAGCTTCAGGTCCTTTGTGTTCGCCCTCCTTATCTAGTTTTCCACAATGATAGAGTGCGTCTCCCAGGACTAATTCTTCCTTCCTTCCAAAGGCTTCTTCTGACAATAATTTGAATCAGTCTATTGATCTGCCTGTGTTTTTTCCAAATTATTCCAACAAGGCGGAATACAAATTGCATCAGTTGGATGTTCATAGACAGTTATGCTTTTACTTGCATAGAACTAAGCAAATAAGAAAATCAGACCAGCTGTTCCTGTCCTATGCTGAGGGCAAACAAGGTCTACCTGTGTCGAAAGTAACCTTATCTAGGTGGTTGACATCTATCATTACATTTACATATCAGCTAAGGGATAAAGAGCTTCCTGCTAAACCGAAAGGTCACTCCACTAGAGCTCTAGCTACTTCAGTGGCTTTTCAGGCAAGATTGCCAATGGAAACTATTTGTGCGGCAGCTACATGGGCCAATCTTCATACCTTTATTTCACATTATAAGCTGGACGTGGCCTCTAGGAGCAGAGCTGATTTTGGTTCCACTGTTCTGAAGAGTCTGTTCCGATGAGCCACCCAGGATTGAGGTGCTAGGGACGCTGTCCCAACCAGCAAGAATGAAGGCGAGATAGACAACTTAACATTAAGAAGTTATGTACCTACCATAACGTTCCATGTTAGTTGTCTTCTTCTCGCCTTCTTTATTGCGTCACATCCTCCATCCCCCTATCCTAGTAGACTGAGAAGAGTTCCTTATGTTTTTATCACTGGCTGAGTCTTCTCTGGCTATTACTTCTGATTAGCAGTCTCTCCAGTAGGATTCATGCATCCTACCACTTGTTTACTGTATTATTATTATAATTGTTATTATTATGTCTGTAGTTAGGTTTACCAAACGAGATCTGGGTATCTAGCACCAGGCATCATGGGATATAGGGGGGCCTCGAGCCAGTAAGCAGCTCTCGAGCTTTTGAAGATGGCCGAGTCAGAGCCGAGGTGGACCGGCCTTCCAACTAATGGAGAATGCTTTGGCCTCTGCTGGCGATACTGTGCTGTCAATCTCCCCTCCCTCCTCTGACCCGTTATGTACACAAGTCGCTCCTAGTGGACACTGGGCGCAAGGTTCTCAGGATGTACTCCCACAGGAAACCCCTTTTGCATAGTCTTCCCCAGGTTCTCCCTCTGAGGAAGTTCATCGCAATATCTCGTGCAAGAGGAAGCACATAGACTCCACAGAGGAGTCCCTTGCTGAAGACACAAACTTTGATGATGGGGAAGGATCCCCTCGCTCACCCTTTGAGGTATCCTTCGGTGATATCTTCAAAATCCTTAAACAGAGAGGTGACCGGCAGCCCTCTAACCCGACCTCTGACTAGTCTGTGTTCCTGCAGGCCTTTAGTGCTCGGCCCCGTACCTCCTGGGTTACTCCACCTGCCGACGAACTAGTTCGGCTCGTCGTGCAGCATGCGTGGAAGGCTCCTGACACCATTGAGGCCATTCCCCAGAGGCCAGATAAATTTTTGTCCCCTCCTGCTACTGACCCACATTGGTCCAAAGGTCTTCTGTAGATGCTCTGGTGGTGGCGGCCGCAACCAAGAAGGACCTGGCAGAAGAAGAAAGCCAGACTGTCCATCCACCCAACAAAGAGTCACGGGCTCTGGACAGAATAGGGAAGCGTACTTTTGCATCAGTGACCTTTGCAATCAGGTCCCTGAATTCTGTGGCACACTTCAGGCTTCAAAGGGATTTAGTATCTGAGCTCACTGAAACTTTGGCTGGTGCCATATCTGATGAGGTCTGTGACAAAGTGGCCTCTCAGCTGGCCACCATTGAATCGATATCAAACTCCTCCATGCGCCTGATATCTCACGCATCAGAAGGAGCAGCTGGAGAGGCGAGTTCAGGCATTGTTTTGAGATGGCACACCTGGATGCGCTTGCGTAATTTCACTGAACCCTTCAAGGCTTCCTTTCTCAACGTTCCCATCGAAGCCTCTTCGCTGTTTGGACCCAACGTTAAAAGTTCACTGGCCAGATGTGAACAGGATGGTAAGACCCTTTCTGCCGTAGGTGTCCTTTATTCGTCCCCTCAAAGTTCTTTCTCCAGAAACCAGAAGAGTGGGAAGATATGGTACAAAAAGTCTCAGGGTCCTTTCCGTGACACACAGGCCGAGTTCTCCCCTAGAGGCAGAGGGGGAAACTCTCAGGGAAGACTCCTTTTTAGGGCAGAGGGGGTCCGCGTAACCAGGGTTCCAGGGATTCCTTTCCTGGTCAATCCTATCAGCGCTCCTGAAGAGCGGCCCAATTCCTTTCCTCTGGAGGTGGTTGGGGGTCATTTCTCCTTGTACCCTTCTCCCTGGCTAACCATCACCACCGACTCTTGGGTACAAAGGATAATAACCGGAGGTTACCATATCCCCTTAGATCTTTGTCCTGCCCCCCCCCCTCCAACAAACTTACCCAACGTTCCACCTAGTCAAAGGGAAGAAGCAGCACTAGAGATAGCAAAGCTGCTCCAGACCAAATAGGATCCGGATTCTACTCAAGACTATTTTTGATGCCAAAGAAAACTGGGGACTGGAGACCAATTTTGGATCTTAGTGTATTGAACAAGTTTGTGAGAGTACAAAAATTCCGGATGGTCACAATACAGTCTATCCTCCCGCTTTTGGAAAAAGAAGATTGGATGTGCTCGATAGATCTTCAAGATGCGTACTACCACATAAAAGTGGACAGGCCATCAAGAAGATTTCTGCGCTTCTGTGCAGGAGCCAGTCACTACCAGTTCAGAGTACTGCCCTTCGGACTCTCTACAGCCCCCAGAGTGTTCACAAAGTGCATGACAGTCGTCTCAGCTCACGTGCGACTACAAGGATTCCAGGTGTTTCCATACCTAGATGACTGGCTCATCTCCGCCCCCACCAGACATCTATTGGAAGAAGCCCTGGCATACTCTCTCCTTATTTCAAAAATGCTAGGCATAACCATAAACTGGCAAAAATCCAACCTCACCCCATCTCAGTTCACAGAATTCATAGGGGTCATATTGGATACAAAGAATTGTAGAGCATCCATTCCAGAGCACAGAATTATAAGGATAAAGCAACAACTGATCCCAATCTTTTCAAGGGAGAAATCCACAGCTCACTCTGTCCCACAGCTCACTCTGTCCTACAGCTGTTGGGTTCCATGGCAGCCTCTATCACCATTGTCCCCCTGGCTAGGTTTCACATGAAGCTTCTACATTGGCTTCTGCTCACCCAATGGTATCCTTTTCAGCATCCTCTTTCAGCCAAGATTCGAGTAACCCACAGGTGCAAACAGGATTTAAATTGGTGGATGACCCATAACCCATCACAATGGTCTCACCCATTCTTCCCCCAGCAGCCCAAGGCCACAGTGACCACAGATGCCTCCCTAATCATGTGGGGGGGGGGCATGTCAGGGTCAGACAGTCCAAGGCACTTGGTCTGAATTGGAGGCCCAACTGCATATAAATGTTCTGGAGCTGAGGGCGGTGGTTCTGGCGTTGCAAGCATTCCATCTCCTGCTGCCGTCTGGGACTATTGCGATTCAGTCAGACAATATGGCGGTGGTCTGGTACATCAACAAACAGGGCAGAACCAAATCTTATCCCCTTTGTCGAGAGACCATGAGGAAATGGCAGTGGGCGATGGCTACCAACCGTTTTCTTCTAGCAACGCACAATCCCGGTAGTTCTAACGTGATGGCAGACAAACTCAGCAGGTGCATTCTACAACCTCACAAGTGGTCCCTGAATCTCTTGATAGCGGCGGAGATCTTCCACCGCTGGGGCCATCCTTGCTGCGACCTCTTTGCATCCCCGACCAACTACAAATACAGCAACTACTTTGCCCTGATTCCCCCTCCGGGACAGTCACCCAGGGACGCTCTAGTCCACGTTTGGCCCTCGGGTCTTCTTTATGCCTTTCCACCTCTTCCTCTCATTCCTCAGTTTCTGAAGAAAGCCAGTTGGTTGAAGAGCAAGGTGATCCTCATAGCACCATATTGGCCTTGTCAGATTTGGTTCCCCTTCCTTTGGCCTCACCTGCTAGATCAACCATGGATTCTCCATCCAACCCCGGGGTTGATCTCCCATCCACAGAATCTGATTCATCCCAACTTGGACAGCCTGAAGCTCACAGCTTGGCACCTCCAATTCCCTTGATTGCCAGGCAGAATGATCTTTCTTTACCAGTACGGGACATTCTTATTGCATCTCATAAGTCTTCCACTAGAATAACTTATCTAAGCAAGTGGAAAAGATTTATTTGTCTGAAAGAAAAGCAAGTAGATCCTTTTTCAGCACCAGTGTCAATAGTTCTAGAGCATCTAGCCGATCTATTTCAATCGGGTCTATTGACCTCTACCATTAGAGTTCATTTGGCTGCAATATCTAATTTCCATGAGTGTGTCTCACAAATTATGCAAGACCTTCATAAAAGGTGTGAATCATCTGAAGCCTCCTTTTAGAGAAACCTATTCAACCAATGGGACCTGTCATTAGTTCTACAAGCTCTGACAATGCCTACTTTCGAACCAGCTCCTTCATGCGACCTCAAATATTTGTCATGGAAAGCCTTGTTTTTGGTCGCCGTTACTTCTGCCAGACATATCTCTGAGCTTCAAGCCTTATGCATCAAGAGTCCATACTTGATTTTTCATAGAGATAGTGTCTTTGAGAACTAATCCTTCCTTTCTGCCAAAAGTGATTTCTGAAATGTCCATTAATCAAACCATTGAATTGCCAGTTTTCTTCCCCAGTCATTCAAACAACGGAGAGAATTGTCTACATACCCTAGATATTCCCAGGCAAATTAGCTTCTACTTGAATAGGACTAAGGCCTCTCATAAATCAGACCAGTTATTTTTGGCCTATTCTGGACCTAGATTAGGATGTGCTGTTGCTAAGGTCACATTGGCTAGATGGTTGAAAGACCTTGTGACCTTCATTTGTACACAACGTAATATTCCATTACCGACTACCATCAAGGCTCATTCAACAAGGTCGGTGGCAACTTCTGCTGCCTTCCATGCCAGAGCTTCTTTACACGACATCTGTGCAGCTGCAACTTGGGCTACGCCTCATACCTTCAGTCATTACAAATTGGATTTGGCTTCCAGGGGAAGAGCATATTTTGGTTCTATGGTGGTCAGGAATGTCCTTCCATGAGAGCCTCCCAGGAATAGAGGTAGCTGGGGACTCTGTCCCATACGTAAAGAATGAACGAGTTATCAGATAAAGAAGTTATGTCCTACCATAATGTTCCATCTGTATTGTTGATCCTTGTTCAGTCATTACGACCCTCCCTCCTTCCCCCTCCTGTGGCTTCTAGTGGATCTCACCATCCGGTTCTTTTAGGTCATTTGACCAGCGGTAGCCTCTAACTTCTTTTGACTTGCAAACTCAATCTGAGGTAACAGGGTGAGGGGAATTCTGGTTAAGAGTTTTAGTTCGAGAGTTTGTAGCTGACTCCAGCTTGGAAGATGGCCGGCTTGGTTCTGAGGTCAGAAGTGATACCCATATGTAATGACTGAATGAGGATCAACAGTAGGAACGTTATGGTAAGACATAACTTCTTTTTACTGTTGATTTGGTACCAATTTCCCGTACCTGTCTAATCATGGATAACTAGTAACCTAACAACTTCTACTTAGGTGAAGATGTATACAGTGACATTAGATCAAGTATGTATTTGCTTTGATGTGGCACTTTAATGCAAAATAAATTAAACTTCATGGAATTAAGTTTTGTTAATGACACCATATTCTTGCTTGTAAGAGCACGTCTGCAAGATCTCTGAGCATTTCTTAGCTGTTCCCTATTTTGCTCTGGCCCTCACTAAAATTGTTTTATGATTAAACAGTGAAGTTTTCATTTATTAATGCCAGATGCTGCTGATGTAAATTGTTTTTTGTTGAGAAAATGCATACTGAGATTGTATTCTTTCAGCTATAACGAGTAATGCCAGAATTAAAAAAAAAAAAAAAAAAAGTTTTATTACAATGGGGTTTTTTTCCTTAAATTTTGTGCATTGATGTTAAAGCGACAATATTAGCTCATGAGTACCTCCAACAAGTTCACCTCAGCAGATGACAATTTAATACCCATGGTTGCTACAGGGGAGAGGAAACTTGCTGATGCTGCGGAATGTTCGCTTCTTTTGGTGTTCCATGCTGCTTGAGTACCATCTAGTGGAAACTTAATGGTACTGTAGCTAATGTAGTACTAACAACAGCTCTAAAACAAGAATGGAATTTTTCCAGCTTTTTCTTTTTACTTTCTATTAGACAGTACCTGCTTAGGAGCAAGTGTATGTCTTTATGGTAATCCAGGAACTTTGATCTAGTGAGCTGATATTTCTAACAGTCATAGAGAAGCAGCAGAAAGGAAATTGAGAGACTCAAAACCACTGTATAAAATGTAACAGGATAATAACTTTTAACCTAAGCTATATGATCAGGTAGGGGGGGGTTGTACAGAAGCATATGTTAAACCACTTATTGGAGGGCCTTAAAAAAGTGAAGTAAACAGTCAGATTATGTAAATTCTTTCAGAATAGTTACTTGAAGTTAGCTGATAAAAGCATCTACTGTCTGTTTTCTTTTTAGGTGCTAATGTAGTTAATTATCACTGCTGGGTTGACAGCACATGCTAACTCAAACCCATGTGTTTGTGTAGACGTTTGAATTGTTTGTCTTGGTGACATGTTCCGGTAGCATGGGCGCTGGAACCTTAGGGCGAGAGCCCCTCCAGTTTCAACAGACTTGCCAATATGTTCTGAGTAACGATTACAGGGAAACATTGCATTGGCATTTCTGAGGTAACTGCATGGTCAGGCAGACAGGAAAAGATGATTTGAGTGATAGCTCATCTTTTTCTGGTTGCCTGAGCTCGCAGTTGCCATGGAAAAGCCTGTGAGAGTGTTTGAGGCACACTGATTAACTTCTTTCATCAAGAATTTTGGACAAAGCCAACAGCAACAGGTGAAAGAAGGCACAAAATCAGGGGCAATTTTGAAGCATTACTTATTCATTTGAAATTTTAATAAAACAGATTTTCCATCAACATTTTCTGAACAATGGAAGTATTAAACTTTAATGTCATGCATTAGTGGTTGTAATCCTCTGCATACCTCTGAACTTTTGCATAAGAATTCCAGACAAAGCCAAAAATAATGGGGAGGGTAGGGGATAAAGGACAAAATGAAGGACAGATTTTAAATGTTAAAAAAAAGAGTTTTGCATCAATGTGCATTTTCTGAAAGATATGAAGTCTCAAACTCGGATGTCTCATTGTTTAGTGGGCACATTCCTCAGTGCTTTGCCAGAAAACCAGAAGTTTTATGAAGAGCAGACTAAAAATTTGAGGCAATAATCTGGACATTCTTTGAAATTCTAGAGAGTTGAGAGGTATGTTCCTGAGTAATTTATCAGAAAATCAAACATTTTACAAGGGACAGGGAAAAATATGAGGCAAAATTAGTGATATTCTGCAGTGTTTGGACAGTTTATTTCTTGATTGCTGCTTGTTTGCAAGATAAGTGGGCTGGTCTGTTCACTCTTTTGAACCACAACTTGAGATCAACAGCAGTAAAGATAATTTATAGAAGTGCGGTAAGACATTATATTCATGTACATACTTCATACAGTTAGAGGTACGTTCAGTTTCCATAAGTTGGAGCAAATCTATGTGTTTATTGCCTTTCAACCACTGAGTACCAGGATAGACTTTGGCTGTCATATCTAATAGCCTGTTTTAGGCAGAATTTCCCACAGAGGTACATTTCAATAGAGCAGTGTAGTAATCATTTTGCCGTATTTAGTTATTCATTCAGTCTCTTGCACATAATTTTTTGCTGTTCATGATCATTATGGAGATTTCCTGACAAGATATGGGAGTAAGCCATAAAACAGTTTAGATTTAGATTTATTCCAAGGCCAACAAATCTTATGATCATTCATATTTTGACAGTACCTTCAGGCAGCACCTCTTCTCTCCAGGAGGGCCATACTAGTAAAACCCAGAGTAAATTTGTGGACACCCATCCAGTCACTAGTTTGTTTAAAGTGAAGCAGTGAATCTCACTCTTAACATGTAGGGGAAGTTTATTCCAAAAGTTTGAGAGCTGTTGCCTTATAAGCATAACTCTCCACTGTGCAGTATTTATCTGCTGAAGATTTATGTCCTTGATTCTAGTATTTGTGGAGATATTGGACTTGTCTAGAACAAGTGTGTCTCTAGTGGTGCAGCAAACAAGACAGATCTCCCCTCAAAAGTCTTTAAGACTCTGAATAAAGGGATAGAGCTTCCAGCGTATCTTCATAGGGACTTAGCCTGTGATCTTTTTGGTTAGGAAACTTTAGGGTCTCACTGATTGTTTAATATGATTAATGAGATAGGCCCCAAAGGGGAAGTTTTACTCAATAATTGTCCTGGTCAATGCTGAATGTAAGGGAGTGATTACCTCTTTAGACCATGATGATATTCCTTTGGTAATTAGGTTGGCTAAATAAAAGGATTTCCTGACAACTGTTTTCACATGATGGTTAAAAGAAAGGGTGCCATCAGCCCATGTTTCTAGGCCCTTGACAAAATTTTCATTTTGTAGTTTTGTGATGAGTGGAGCGGTTGTCTACCAAAAGTGACACTACACTTTTTCTGTTTTAGTTTGACCTCATTTTTAGTACACCAGGAGTTTACTACAGAGAGTTCATTCAGAGAAGTTAATTTGCCATATTGTGACTTAACAACAACCTCCAGTTTGCAGTCATCAGCAAATTTTTGTTAGCCAGAGGTTTTGTCTCTCTACTAAGAGATCAGATATGTAAATATCAAAAAGTAGATGTTCCAGCACTGAGCCCGGAGGGATACAACTGGTCTTTTTCATACTTACTGATTTTACATCTACAACTCGCGCTGTCTTTCAGTTTGCTGTCCATCTTAATGCATGTGGGTTATTTTTTAAAGCCGTTAGCTTTTGCACAATGCCAGTATGAATCGCATGCACTACATGGTCACCATCTACATCCTCCGTAGCCCTTTTGAAAAAGTTTACTAGGTTAAATAGACAGGATATACCCTTCACAAAGCCAGACTGTTGGGGGGTCAATTCAAACAACAGTCTTTATCACAGTTTGAGCTTAGTTATAATACAACCCATGGTTTTGCAGATGAGACTTGTAAGGCTGCTAGGACTTTACCTACCCAGGTCAGTTGTAAGGCAATTCTTATTGAATGGTGTCACCACTGCAGTGTGCCACTCATAAGGGACAAAGCCAGTAACTAAATTTAAATGGCTTGAGGAGTGTGTCTGCAAAAGCTTGTTTAACACGGTTATGCAAACAAGTATATGATATGTAGTAATAAATAGAGACGGTCAAAAGGATAGATGTATACCAGAAATCTTTCAAACCAAGCATCTTGCATGTTTTTTTCCTATCCAGATGTTAGTGTTATAAATTGTTTTATGAAGAGTAACAAACCTTGTTGATAAGCTGCGTGATATACTTAAATGGGGGCAATCCCTTGGAGTACCAACCATTTTGAATCTGACCTTGGGTGAAATGACACCATGGGAAAAGGACCCCCCCCCCCCCCCTGTCCCTCCTGCATACCCTTATTGGCACTTCAGACTTTACCACCATCTTGGTTTTGTGGTACCATTCAGATCACTTTTTTTTTTGCTTTCCCAAACTTTATTGTACTGTTCAGATTTTTCCAGCATTGTTTCAATTTGTCCTAAATGGCCAAGATTACACCAAAGGGAATAATGACCTATTCAATATTTAAATTTCACCCACTCCACCCTAGTAGATCAGTAGCCATGGATATGCACTTCCCAACTCTCTCTCAGTGGCCAGTCTGGTTGACATGGGTATCCTGAGGCATTGTAGCAGTTGCCTCATGTACACTGACAACCCATTTATTCTTAATAAAACAGATAAAGTATGTGAGAGGTGTAAATACACCGTAATGCCAGAGGCAAAACTCTCTCATACAACCAAAACTAATCCTGTAGAGGTTGTCAGTGACACTTACACTATGCCTACTCCACAGGGTAAAGACCCACCCTACACATAAAACTACTTATACTGAGGCAATTATAGGTAACGTGCCAAAAACACCAAGACGTCCTGCACAGTACAGTCAAAGAAAGGGTCCTCAGCCATCACATAAACATTCCGTTAAAACACCACTCACAGCTACACATAGTAGCACTGTATGCAGTGCCTGTACTGCTAAGCTCTTAAGGCAAAACAGCACATAGCCAAATTTCCTGGTCGTTGGTGATTCTATAGTGAGGCACACCAATGTCTCCCTCATGAGACTGAGTAAGGAGAGAGTCATGGTTAGCTGCTTTTCCGGAGCTAGGATCTGTCAAGTCACACAGGCACTCAGGTCATTGAGCCACAGGTACAAGTATGATTCTGTCGTAGTCCATGTGGATGTTAATGACCTGAAACGTACATTTCTTGACTATATGAACACAGACATGCTAGAGCTCACTGATTGTGCGTCTCAGGCAGGCATGAACCTTGCACTGAGCAGCATACTATGTTCTGTAAAGATGATGACACGTTACAAACAGAAAATGATTGATTTTTTTAACAACTGGCTTAGCTTCTGTTGTCAGTTCAGGTGGGTATAATATTTGACAGCCTGCGAGGACATGGTTGACAGACCATGCTGCTTTGCCAGTGATGGTCTACACTTATCCCGCTCTAGGCTTTTGGATATTGGCAAAGACCTTTTCCACCCCAATAGAATCTTTTTTAGGCAATGCGAAACTGATAAACTTACCAACTTAACTGAACCTATGAAGGAATATCTGAAGGTGGTACTGCTCAGTGCTAGAAATTTTGACAAGAAGCTCCACTCCCTGCAAGCCTTCCTCTCCTTGGAGAGTGTAGACATCTGTGTAGTAAAGAAGACATGGTTTAATGTTATGGAAAGTACCCCAGAAATGTAATATTATAATGCCTTTCAAACTTTTAGACCAGCTGCTGCACAGGGAGGGACTAAAGGTGGTGGAGTCTGTCCATATTGAAAACCTCACATCCACACTAGTTAGTGTGCAGCTCACCATAAACAAGGTGTCATACCATATACTTACAACCTATAGATCCTCCTCCATGTCCCAGGAAACCCATGCTAGCTATCTGGATATACTAGAGTCTCTCACCGTTCAGCCTAATACGATATTCATCTGGGATCTCAACTACCCCTCTATAGATTGGGAATCCTACACTAATTCTAATGCACAAGCCCAGTGATTCCTAAACTTTAACACCGACGTCTTGGAACGGTTTGTCCATTCTCCTACCAAGGGTACAAACATCCTCGACCTTGTACTCACGAACATTGGGGGGGGGTAATGTTCCCCACCCAATGTAATGGCTGCACTCTTCAGATCTGACCATAAGGCAGTATTACTTGAAATAAAAAATAAATCCAGATATTCAGTGAAACCAAAAATCTTTAGGAGTTATTCCAAAGCTAACCTCTTTCTACTAAGCAACACCTTGGCTAAGTTCCAAGCACCCTCAAACCCAGTAAAACACCATAGGATATGCTGAGCTATTTACAAAATCTCTGTACAGGTATATTGATAGCTGTATAGAGCAAGCTGTGCCCATTCATATTAAGAATAAGACAAAGACAAAGGCAAGCCATCCTGGTGGAATCACAATACAACAAAAGAAGAAAATTCTTGGCAACCTAAATCAGTGGATGGGAAATAGGAAATTTACACTGGGCCTGGCACCCATGCCTCTTATGAACAGAGGTGGCTTATAAATGCCTGGCTGTCTATGTACTATTCAGATACAGGACATCATTATTTTTGGGGGAAAACTTGGTTAGGCTTAGAAAGCCCCCCCCCCCCCCAAGTCAGCCTATTAATTTTTGAATCTATGTAGCCAGTAGTCTCAGTCCCCCAGCCCCCCCCACCCAAATGCCATTAGATTCTAGCTAGGATTATTCAGAATCCAGGAAAGGCTCAGAGACTTCCTTTTATTGCCTCAGCACAGGCCCCCTGGCCCCCTGTGTGCTTGATATTGTTGATGTTTTTCTGAATCAGTATCCCCCTGATGATCTTACCCCACCAAGAATAGTCAAGCCAGACAGGTAGACAGGTACTCCTGACTCTCATTCTTTAAAAAAAAAAAAAGACCAGAAAGAATTTCTCAGGGTCTCTCCAGGGTTAAGGCTTCCACTGCTAAAATCCTGTCCCCTGAAAAATCCCTTCCAGAGGATTGGACAGATCTGGAAAAATGGGGGAAAAAAAGCTACTTACTCTTCTGGGCTTTTTTTTGGCTGTTTTAAACTTAAATATTCAATCACTTAATTGTCAATCAATCAAAATTCATGGTTTAAATAAATAATGGAAGTCCTGACAGTAAGGAAATGCAGGCAGTACAGGCAGTTATTGCATGAGTTATGCAAAGTGGGGAAAGTGGTGGTGCATCATTGGTTTTGATTCATTAGAGGCTTCTTGTAGTTACAGGCTCTGTTATTGTCTGTTAACAACCAAGTAAAGACCAGGATGTAGTTTAAAAATTATTAAGTAATTAAAAATTATTTGATACTTTCAGCATGGTTAAAGGTATGGAGAGGTGTGTTAAGAAATGGAGGGAATGGAAAAGTCAATGCAGACAGTGAAAGACAGATATTATTTTATTTTCCACCACCACCTAGATTTAGAGAAACTGGCCTTCACAAAATTGGTCCTTGTCAGACAGAGACAGAGGCCAGAGAGGCAGATACAGGCGCCCAAGGGAGCCCAAGAGGCAGATCAGCCCCAGGGCTCTGCAGCTGGGGTGCTTCAGCCCCAGCCCCAAAGGTGGGGAAGACAAATCCCAACACAACATTATGAAACAGTCCAAACAAACAACAACCTTATAGGAAACAGTCCCAATGACTTCCTTCCCTTTTGCCAACACTTTTTTTTTACGCACCCACCTAGGGGAAGAGCACACTTTTCTCAAATTTCTCAAACATGATCACCCAGGACCAATGGGTGCTGAATATTGTTTCTCAGGGTTACAGGTTCCACTTCTTCCACTTCCAAAAACTGCCAAAACTGCAGCCATGCCAAGAGAAAGAATGCAGGCACAAAAGCAAATGATTGCTGCTGCAAAAAGTTCCAAGAACAAGGACAAGGATAAGAAATTTTGCACAAGAACTTATCACTCTCAAGCATGGAAAGTGGATGCTCTATCATTCAGCTGGAAAGGCCTGACAGTCTATGCCTTCCCTCCGATGCCTCTTCTCACCAAGGTGCTACTAAAAGTCAGACAAGAAAGGCCAAAAAAGATCCTGATTGCCCTAGACTGGCCACGCCAGCACTGGTACCCAATCCTAAAGAGTTTGTCTCAAGGCCCAGCTTGGCTTCCACCTCAAATTCCTCATCTTCTGACACAACAAAACAATCCGATTCTGCACACTCAACTCAGAACCTTAAACCTGACAGCATGGCAGATGATGTAGCCACTCGGACTGGACCTCTCTCTAAAGCTGTTATGGATGTCATTTTAGAAGCCAGGAGGCCCAGCACTAGGAAATCTTATGCAGAAAAATGGAAGAGATTCTGTGCTTGGAACCAGGCACAAGGGCTCGAACCACTTGTCCCTAATATACCTCAGATTTTACAATACCTAACTGAGATGCTGGACAAAGGCTTATCTTTCTCATCTATTAAAATCCATGCCTCTGCCATTGTAGCTCATTACAATATGGAACCTCCTATTTGTTTCACATCCTCTATTATGACAGTACCTCAGAGGGGCAAAAAATATAAGACCCCCAAGGAGAGCACCAGTACCTACTTGGGACCTCAATTTTGTTTTAGAAAAACTCACACTGCCTCCTTTTGAACCAGCCAGCACAGCTGATCTAAAATTCTTGTCATGGAAAACTGCTCTGCTCCTAGCAATAACTTCAGCAAGAAGAGTCTGAGTTACAGGCATTAATGGCTGTGGAACCTTTCCTCATTTTTCATCAGGACAGGGTTTCTCTTAGGACAAACCCAACATTCATGCCAAAAGTGGTCTCCAATGTGGCCTTAACCAAACCATTCATTTACCTACTTTTTACCCAAATCCCCAGAATAAAGGGGAAAGACTTCTGCACGCTTTGGATATACACAGACAACTATGATTCTACTTGGACAAAACAAAAGCTTTCAGAAAAACTGAGCAACTGTTTGTAGCATATGCTGCAGGATCACAAGGAAAGCCCATTACAAAGCAGACAACCTCGAAATGGATAGGACACTGCATCCGCTTCTGTTATGCACAACATGGCAAATCAGTGCCTAAGGGCATTAGGCCTCATTCTACCAGAGCAGCAGCCACTTCAGAAGCTTTCCTCAGAGGAGTACCAACCAAAGACAGTTTAGAAGCTGCAACCTGGAGCTCAGTGCACACTTTTACCAAGCACTACCACTTACCTCTCTACTCTAAATCCAGAGCAGGCTGTGCCACTGCAGTTCTGCAGGGCTTGGTAGCCTCTCCAAATCCAATTTAGACTCGGCCACCCAACCTCAGCTTTGGGATTCTACCCAAGTGTAATGACTGCAACAGTGAAACACGATGAGCATAGTACAGTTGTGTACCTACCATAAATGTAGATGTTCGAGTGTATTCACTGTTGCAGTCCAGGTTACCCACCCACCATCCCCCTTTTTTCTTTGTTGGGACTTTTCTGTACTTCTCATCTCTATACTACCTATGTGGTGTATTTGCTTGTAGATGAAGGAAATGTTTATAGTAATATATGCATGTTTCTTGGCATAATTTTATCTTTCCAGTCTTCCTGTCTGGGGGCACCTGACATCTGGGGCAAGAAAAACTGAAGAAAATGGCATCGGTTGCAACTTTTATACCCCTGGCGCACTGACATCAGGGAAGAGGCGACAGCAACCGACGCCGGACCAAGACTTTGAAACTCGGGCTGACTGCGGGTGGCCTGCCAGCAGGATAACCCAAGTGTAATGACTGCAACAGTGAATACACTCGAACATCTACATTTATGGTAGGTACACAACTGTACTTTCCCAGGCCCCACCATCAACACACACTATTATACATGCTATAGCAATCTTCTGTGCTCACTTCGGAGCAGGGCCAGTTGTAGAATATGTGGGTCCAGGACAGAACCCCTCAGTAAGCATTTGTCAAACTCCACTTCTGAAACCTGAGTTGTGGACGCTGCCAGGATGTAGGTGTTCTGTGATGCATTTTGTCTTATTTTTGAAAGGTAATTGTCACTCATCTGGTGAGGATAAAACATACAAACTGTTGTGGGTTCAGTTCAAGCAGCTTTATTACACACAGACACATCAAGAATGAGGCTTTGTAACTTAAGCTTAAATACATTTATAAACAGACTGACTACCACACTCAGAAATGTTAACACTCTGGCTGTGGATTCCAAAATGGTGGACAAGCCTGTGAGCACACTAACAGTGCAGCTTCTGCATTCCTATACTATAATCTGACTTCAAACTAGCGCATCACTTGGGAAAAGTGTACCAAACATCAATGGATTAAAGCAGAAATATTAGTACTTACTTGTTTCATCTTTATTTTTCAAATATTCTCTCATTCTGAAGCAAAAATAATTACTTGTTGGAAACAGAGCCCTGAACCGCATGGTGTGGATTCTTCAAGACCAACAGGCCTAATAAGAGGAAAGTAAGAAGAAAAACAACTTTCATAATAAGACTTATTTTAAATTCTGCACTACTACTAGGAATCTAACTATACAAGATTAATGGAGAATCAGCCAGATCGGATGGAAACTGTAATCACAAAAAAAAAAAAAAACTGTCTGCAATTACTACTCCTGAGAAAGAAACCACTTCTAAAAGGCAAAAAAAATTAACAAGCAGCAATAAGAAGCTGGTAAAATGTGTCCAAGATTAAAAACAGGAACAACCTTTACACTGGAGGATCTGAAAACTGCTTTACAACCTTTACAAACAGAAGTTCAGGGTTTCTCTCATAAGCTAACTACATTTGGCTCTACTCTGGACCAAATTGTGCTTAGGCTAGAACAAAATGAAGCTGAAGTTATGAACAGTGAGCTAAAAATAAATGAACTGCAGCAAAAAGTATAAACCATTGACACCATAATTAAAGAATTACAGCAAAAAATGCTAGACTTGGAAGCTAGAAGCCGGAGAAGTAATTTTTATCATGAGGTATTCCAGAGAGCTTTGATAATCCACAACTTATTCCTGTAATAAAATAAATACTAAGCTCTCTTCTGACTAATAAAGATCTCCTGGATGAGATAGTGATTGAAAGAGCCCACAGAGCTATAAAGCATACACAAACAAGTGATATTCCAAGACAAATCTACATCAGACTGCTTAATTCAGCACATGTTCAACAGATACTGTCCGCTTATAAAGTTAAAAAGAATGTTACATGGAGAGCACATAAAATTGCGATTACTCAAGATCTTCCTTTAGAAATTAAACAAAATCGACAGAAACTCAGTAAATACCTCACTTACCTCATTGAAAATAAGATTTGTTTCCAAATGAAATAGCCTGCAACTTTAACATTTTATTACAAAGAAGAAAAAATATCCCTGGAAACACCTGACCAGGCAAAATCCACCTTTCTGCGTCTCTTCAAAGTAAATCCTGCCTGAGACGACTCATTTCATATCTTTTGATCCAAAAACAACATTTGGAAGGCTAAACAAGTGCTACAGCTCCAAAGAACTACAGGACAGAAGAATATACCACTCTTATGGGAAACTTCAAGCAAAAGGATGTGGAATGTGTTCTAAATAACTTTGCTTACCTGCCTGTAAAGAAAACTGTTTTGCTACACTGTAATACTTAAGGTACTGTCTTTTAGTAACTGCCTTCTACATTTAAAAGCTGGAAAGCTACCTAACACTGACTGCATAGAGAAATGACTTTAAAGTGCATTTGCAGCTTACAAAAAAGAGAGTGTTAAACTACATTTAAAATAATGGGATATAACCTTTGATATAATAGTTTAAGTAGTGTAAATACTAGATATTAGTAGTTTCAGTTAAAATGTATAATCATTATTCTACTGACATAATCATTGAGTTGCTTTTGTGTCTATGAGCAAGGTACAAAAGCATTTCTCTTATTTATTTTCTCCCTGTTTGTCCAGTAGATGGCACTGGTTAATTAATAATATGAGTTTACAATGATGTGCTTGTATGGCTTTTGCCAGTGCAGTGTTAAATGAAGTTTCCAATATATTTTAAAGAACCACAGTTAGTTGTTAGCAAAAATAATGCAAATGTTTTTTGAACTTAAAGTGCTGCCTTCTTTAAATGTTTAAAATGTATAATCATTATTCTACTGGCATAACCATCGAGTTACTTTTAAATGTGTCTATGAGCAAGGTACAAAAACATTTTTCTCTCTTTTTTTTTTTCCCCCCCGTTTGTCCAGTAGATAGCACTGGTTAATTATTAATATACGAGTTCACAAGGATGTGCTTATATGGCTTTGGCCAGTGCAGTGTTAAATGACGTTTCCAATACATTTTAAAGAACCAAAGTTAGTTGCTGTTAGCAAGAATAAGGCAAATGTTGAATTTTAAAGTGGTGCCTTCTTTAAATGTTTAAAATGTATAATAATTATTCTACTGGCATAACCAGTGAGTTACTTTTAAATATGTATATGAGCAAGGTACAAAAACATTTTTCTCTTTTTTTTTTCCCTGTTTGTCCAGTAGATGGCACTGGTTAATTAATAATATACGAGTTCACAATGATGTGCTTCTATGGCTAGTGCCAGTGCAGTGTTAAACGAAGTTTCCAATGCATTTTAAAGAACTACAGTTAGTTGCTGTTAGCAAGAATAATGCAAATGTTGAATTTTAAAGTGCCTCCTTCTTTAAATGTTCATATATTGTACTTGTTTTTTTTGAAAATATTGTTTTGTAAACTTTTAATAACTCTTGAAATGTTAAGAATTATAATATGCTGCTGTTACTGCAAAACTTTTTATAAAAGCTACTTTTCTCTTTCTTTCTATATAATATCTAAGGGTACAGTTAACATGCTATTTTAAGAAGTCTGAAAATGAATATGCAGTACATAAATAAAAGGAGCGGGATGGGCACAATCTGTTAGCTGATGACTGTTCGCATTTGGAACAGTATGGGTATTATTGACATCCCTCTGATACATACGCCTTGTTGCTAAAAATAATAGTCTCTTTTAGTTTCTTAACTCATGCATATTGACTAATACAGAGGGATGGGTGGTTAGGCACCTGTTTAGAGTTTAGGAGTATAGAGGTCACAACATTTATTTTCTTAAGATAAATACACTAACAGACAAAGTTTATAACTATTTTTGAGTATCAATTAATGAGAAACTTCAACAATATTAATAAAAAATGATAACCATATACTCTTGGAATGTTAAAGGGATGGTAGATAAAAAGGAAGAGAAATTTAATCATGCACCTCACATACCAAACTAAGGCTGATATAACTTTCTTGCTAGAAACTCACTTAGATGACAAACATTGGGTTAGGGAAAGGAAAAGAAAATGGGTTTAAACAATAGTTGCTGCAAATTATAGTTCTTTGTCCAGGGGAGTGGCCATTATAGTAAATAAATCCTTCCAAGTAGAGATTACTGCCTATGAAGCTAACTCAAAGGGAAGATGGGTATTATTTATAACTGAATATCATACTTTGAACAAACCATTACTCTTTCTTAATATATATAGCCCCTGCTCAAATCAACAGCTCTTCATTTATGAAATCATTAATATATTAGCCAAATACCCAAATCATCTGTTTATTGTAGGTGGGGACTGGAATGCTTTACTAAATCTAGATAAGGATAGATCGCATAATAAAAACACAGTCACAATCTACCACCGCAGCACTTGAAGAATTACAAAATACATTTGAACTAGTTGACCCTTATGTTAAATTTCAGTATGATAAAACAATATCAAGATTCACTTTCTTTTCAGCCACTCATAAAACTTGGTCCAGGATAGATGCTTTTCTAATTTCCCTTGCTTTCCTTTCTAACAAATTAAATTAAGCTGCATCACCTAGAACTCTTTCAGATCATTCCAAAATTAGACTTTCAAGTGGAAAGCAGTTTTTAGTACTTAATAAATAAGCACTTATCCAGGCATGTCTAAGGGTGTGCTCCCAGTGATTTCTCCTGTCTACCTGATGAATCTGGGCATCTTGGGGCAATGCAGCAATTGCCTCGTACACAGACAACCCTCTCCTCCTATCACCTAACACTACAACCTGAGAGAGATGCTCTTATATAGCCAAACTGGAAGCAAAGCTCTCTTCACCCAAGACTGGACTAGACAGTCAAGAGGAGAAGGTAAACACTTGCACCACACCACACTCATCACATAGTCCCTCAAAACCTACACCACCAAAACACACACACAGAAACACAAAACACACACCTACATTCGTGGAGGCTCTCAATAAAAACCTGCCCAAGCATCCAAAGCATAAACGCAAGCAAAATCCACCCCCCCCAACACAACCCAAATGACACATAGCCCACAAACTCAGTGTGCCACTCAACCACAGCCCATAAGGCATAACAACGTACCCAACACTCTAGTCGTAGGTAACTCTATAGTCAGGCACACTGATGTTCCACTCACTAGACTAAACAAGGAGAAAGTTACTGTCAGCTGCCTGTCAGGTGCCAGGATCCACCACATAACGCATGCACTCAGGTCACTCCACAATAAGTACAAATATGACACTGTCACTGTCCATGTTGGTGTGAATGACCTGAGACGTACCTCCCTGGACTACATGAATAGAGACATGGAGGAGCTCTCCGATCTTTTATCCCAGGCAGGTATGACCCTAACCCTGAGTAGCATCCTGCCATTACCCAGAATGATACCACAGTACAAGGACAAAATGATTGACTTCAACAATTGGCTAAGCTTCTGGTGTCATTCTAAGGGGATCCAGTATTTGTCTGCCTGAGATGACATGATCGACAGTCCACGATGCTTTTCCAGAGATGGCCTGCACCTGTCGCCCTTAGGATTCCGGATACTGGCTAAGGCTCTTGCCACCCCTATAGTGCCTTTTTTAGGCAAGGTTCAAATGACAAATTCACCACCATAACAGGTACAAGCAAGCAAAATCTGAGGGTAATGCTACTCAATGCTAGAAGTCTAAACCTCAAAATGTACTCACTCGAGGCACTCCTTAAAATGGAGAACATTGACATCTGTGCAGTGACAGAGACCTGGTTCAAAGCTCCAGAGAGCACCCCTGCATTACCAGGCTTCAATTCATACCACACCTTTCGGCCACCTAACTCAGAAAGAAGCACTAAAGGAGGAGGCGTGTCCATATTCATTAAGGATATCCACACCTCCAGGCTAGTTACACAGCATAATGCATCCGAGAGTATCCAAGTGCAACTAACTCTGGGCAAGACCGCAATCCAAATTGTAGCTTGCTACAGACCCCCCACCATGCCCCAGGATTCATACTCCTCATTTCTTGATACACTGGAAAGTATTAGGGTACAACCCAACAACCTAATAATGGGCGATTTCAACTACCCCACCATTAACTGGGAAAACTAATCATGTACCAACTCTTTTGCTCAACGTTTTCTAGAATTCATAAATTCCAACGCCTTGGATCAACTTATTCACACACCCATCAGGGGCAGCAGTATCCTAGACCTGGTCATCACCAACATGGGAAACCTCTGTTCCACACCAGAGGTCAATTCCTCGTTGGTCAGATCCGACCACAAGCTAATCAGCCTAGACATCCACATCCCACCCAACCCCCAATTAGGGAAACCATCTTAAAAACTTCTGTCTTAAGAAGTGTGAAGTTGGCTTTGGAGAAGTGCCAAACTTCATGACACCCATGCAGACGGACAATAGAGGTATGACAGCCGAGTCCTACACAAATGCACTTTATAAGCACTGCACGAGTGCATGGATCATGCTATCCCTAATAGAACCAAGATGTTATCCTCCAAAAAAAGGAAGCCAATCTGATGGGCCTCTGCCATAAACGAACTTTATAACAGAAGAAAGAAACTGTTGCAGAAAAGAGTAAAATCCCATGACTGGAGGAACTCCCTGATCAACCTCAGTAAGAAGCTGAGATCCCTCATAAAATCCTCCAAAGCTAGTTACGAAAACAAAATTGCCACTGACTCTAAAGACAACCACAAAGCATTCTATAGCTATGTCAAGAATCTAAATTTGAACACTCAGATCTGCTCTGAGTTACAGCACAATGGCACTAAATATACAGAACCAACTGATATTGCCAACATCCTAGCAGATAGGTTCAGTGCTAACTTTACCCCCCTCTCACCCCCTAGAGGGCCCATCTCTATACCAGAAGAATGCGAAGTTCCTATAATCATGGCTGCACAGGTAAAAAACACACTCTCCAAAGCCAAGAACACAGCATCCATGGGACTTGACAATATCCCAGGCTGCGTTCTACACGAACTATAGAATGAACTGGCACCCTACCTAAGTACCATGTTCAGTCATAACCTCACCTCAGGCTTTGTACCCACTGAATGGCGCACTGCGACTGTTATCCCACTCCACAAAGGGGGAGCCATGATGGACCCCGGGAACTACTGCCCCATTAGCCTGACGAGCCTGGTCTGCAAGGCCATAGAACGTATCATTGTGGAACTCATAAACAAAGACGTTGGTAATCTCCAAACTCTGGACCCTACCCAGTTTGAATTTGTAAAAGGCAGATCATGTCTCCTAAACCTGATTGACTTCTTTGAAGCAGTCACCAAAGCCATAGATGAGGGTAAAATGGTTCACACAGCTTATCTAGATCTCGCCAAGGCTTTCAACACCATCCCCCACTCTGGAATTATAGATAAGCTCACTAAACTAGGTATAAATCCCTATGTCACAAGATGGGTTGCCAACTGGCTCACGGACAGAACCCACACTGTGAAAGTAGCAGATTCCAAATCCGACATCAGACCAGTGACAAGTGGAGTACCACAGGGTTCAGTCCTGGGTCCTCTCCTGTTTGGTATCTACATCTCTGAAGTGCAGGCCAACACACAAGGTCTTGGGCTAACAAAGTTTGCAGATGAGTGCAAACTAGGAGCCCTAATCGAAACTCCTAACGATGTGGACAAACTACAAAAGGGCCTCAGAGACAGATACCTAGTGTCAAAGCCATGGCCTGAAGCTCAATGCCAAAAAGTGTATTGTCATCCCCTTTGGTAAAAACTCTGTACCCATGAACTACCACATAGCTGGTAGTCTACTTAATGCCGAAAATGTGATGAGACCTTGGGACACAGATGGACAGTAGTCTCTCCTTTGATAATCACATCGCCACAGTGGTCAGGAAATCCTTCTACGTGGCTCATCTCATCACAAAAGGATTCTCATCCAGAAAAAAAGAGGTCATTGTTCCCCTCTACTCATCACTCATTAGACCCATTATATAGAGTGCAACGCCCCTTTTGGTATGTACCTCACAGGACATCTACAACAACTGGAAAGACCACAGAAATACCTCACAAAGAGGATTACTGGCCTGAAACAGATGCCCTATGCAGACAGTCTCAAAAAACTACAGCTTTACTCCATCGCATATCGCCTACTCAGGGGCGATCTCTGCCTAACATACAAAGCTATGTCAAACCCAGAGCTGTTGGACATGCTCCACTTAAAGAAATCCCAATCCCTCCGAGCTACATGCTCTAGTGACCTAAACCTTGTCACCACAATAAACAGAACATGCTGGAGGGGATAGATTCCTGTCCCAGGGACATCCCATACTCTGGAACAGACTACCTATCCGTCAAACAGAGCTCCTCATTAGCACTCTTCAAGAAAAATCTTGATGATTGGATGGGAAATGGGAAATTCACCCCGGCGATCACTTCTGTGGCTCTGCTCGACAGGGGCACAGGAAAATAATTTTCTTGGGTGGCGAAAGCCAGGGTACATTTTTTGGCTAGGCTTGTATGGGCCCTAGGGCCGATAGCCTAGTACCTACCTATGAACCTGTAAACAAAATATTTCCTATCTCAATACCTGGACGTTAAATCCTAAAATTATACAAAACCAAGAAACAACACAAGAAATTCAGAATGTCCTAGCCCAACTCTAAAATGATTTTATATACACTCAGATTCCATATGACATACAATCGGCGGCTACCTAGGCGGTCATCAGGGGTATTATTCAAAAATCTTCATGGCTCAAAAAAATATATAACAATCTTAAGAATGAACTAGAGTATCAAATAAACACTGCTGAACTAGAACTTCAGGAAAAATATTCTAAAGAACTTGAGGAAAAAATAATTGATTGGCAAAAACAATTACACAAACACTATTTAGAAAATATATCCTCCTTAGAATTAAGGTCAGTATATCAATACTCAGAATGGGCTCAAACACCATCTAAATTCCCAACTAGACTAATTAACATAAAAAGTGGACCTCCTAGGATCAAATAAATAAAATATGAAGGACAGGTGAAATATAAAGACCAAGATATAGTGGAAGCTTTTGAAGATATAAGAAATTATACAATATACCCTTATCACTATCTACAGACAGATTTGAGGATTTTATACATAATGTACACTTTCCACAAATTATAGAAGATCAAAGGAAACTCTTAAAAATCACTGTTGCAATTAAAAGTGATAAAAGCTGCAATAAACAAACTAAAACTAGGTAAATCCCCTGTGCCTGATGGATGCACATCTGATTTTTATAAGTTATTCATGGAAACCTATCTCCAAAGTTTTATTAAAAGTTTTCAGCTATATAATACAATATGGTATAACAGACAAATACTTAAATAACTCCAAGACAGTGTTGATTCCTAAACCGCATTCTGACCCCAACAGATCCAGCAAATTATAGACCAATAGCCCTCATAAACACTGATCTTAAGATATTAGCCCATGTTATAGCAAATAGACTTAAGAATATACTCCCCTCTATTATTTCCCAACAACAAATGGGCTTTATGACAAGCAGACAAACTAGTGACAACACCCTCCTCTTAGATACCATTGTAAGACTTCTTAATATTGATAAATGCCCCAGATGTGCCCTTACAGTAGATGCAACCAAAGCTTTTGATAGAGTAGACTTACACTTTCTCTTTAATATACTGCCTTTATATGGTTTCCCTCAAGAATTCATTAAAATGATCCAGGTTCTGTATCAGAAAGCTTCTACCACTAATACAGGTAAACACACTTATAACTAACCCTATACTCTTATCCAATGGTACAAGACAAGGATGTCCTCTTTCGCCATACCTATTTAATCTTTATCTAGTACCCCTCCTTCTGTTTATTTCACAAAAAAACTTTCATCATATTCCCAGAATCCACAATACAAATCTTATATACTCTGCTTTTGCCGATGACTTAAATATATACTTCCAACTCCCCACTACTGACCTCCCAAAAATACTTAAAGCTATTGATGAGTTCTCAGTAGTTTCAAACTATAACTTAAATTTAAACAAAACCAATGAAAATACATTCCCCATGTTTAAAACCACCAATGAGTTTTGTCTTTGAAATTCCATTGTTAAAATTACAGTCACCTTATTTTCCTACAACTTTCATCTAACCTTCCTTTGGTTTTAAACATATGACATATAAAACTGCAATATTAAAGCACAGATATTAAAAATCTTTATATATATATATATATATATATATATATATATATATATATATATATACAAATGTTCATGACATAAATATTGATGTTAGAAAATACTTGGAAGTATATCACTTATTTTTGAAGTGGTGAGAGCCTTTATTAAAATTAAGGTTAGCCAAGCTTTGAATGTATAGGAATGTAATTAATTCAAATAGCCACCAGATGGCAATGTATTCACACACTTTATATGCATCTCACCACTTCAAAAATAAGTAAGTGATATATTTCAAAGTATTTTGTAATATCTTAATATTTATGTCATAAACATTTGTGTATATATATATATGTGTATATATATATATATATGTGTATGTATATATATATATATTTTTAATATCTGTGTTTTTTTAATATTGCAGTTTTATATGTCATATTTTTAACACCAAAGGAAGGTTAGGTGAAAGTTGTAGGAAAATAAGGTGACGGTAATTTTAACAATGGAATTTCAATGACAAAACTCATTGGTGGTTTTAAACATAGGGAATGTATTTTCATTGGTTTTAGCTAATTTATTTCAATATAAATATCAGAAACATATGGTTGCTCTGGTCATCTGATGAAGTCTAGATTTATAGGACGAAAACGCATTGTTACGAGTAAAGGCGTTCATGTTTATATTAGTTTTGTGTTCATGTTAAGTGGTTTATTAAAACTTCTGCAAATAATTTGAGTCTCCGCTCTGTGTTTTCAGCACTTTCCTTTGGATTTACAAGTTGTATTTTGTGCAGTTCCACTATTTTTTGGTTAAATTTAAACAAGTCACACATATTTCCCCTTAATCCTATAGGTCATAAAGAATTGTACTTTCCCATGAGTGAGATCAAAATAAACTATCAGATAAAATATCTAGGAATACTATTTACTTCGGACTTCAAAGATATTATAAACAGTAACTTACTAAGTACATGGATTAAAATTCAAAACTATATTGATAGATGGAAGAACATCAATATGTCTCTACTGTCAAAAGCTAGTGTTGTCAAGATGAATTTTCTGCCAAGAATACTCTTTCAGTTAAATGCTACTTTTTCAAATATTCCCCAAAACTTCTTCCTTGCCATGGAAAAAGCTATATCAAGATTCTTATGGTATCCCCAAATCTACCAGAATTAAATATGGAAAACTTGTACTCGCCAAAGATAAGGGGGGAATTGGGATTGCCTGATTTTAAGCTTCACTGTAGTATAATTACTGTCTACAGACTAATACAAACTGTGACTCGGATATAAATACTTGGACACCCCAGTGGACCAAAATCTGGTATGAACAGTTGAAATTCCTTGGCTATAATATCAAATCCCTACCATTCTTGAATTTTAAACCAGACTAGCATATACACGAAGAATCTACACCCACTAATTAAAAACATGATTCTTGCAACACAGAAACTATTTAAATCATTGCAATTAGCTGACACTTTTGCCCTTATGTTACACTTAAATCCTAATCTACTAATAAATAATAAACCCGTAAATCTAACAAACTACCCCCTGATATAAGACTACACAATATGGGATATATACCAATGGAAAGACTCTAACACGAGGCAAATGAAACTTGAACTCAAACTTCCTAAGAAATATAGTATTATCCTGCTAAATTGTCACAATACACACTGACTTACAGAACATAAATTTAGTTAAATTAATACTTGAAAATCTTGCGATTAAAGGGAAAACAATTTCTAGGACTTATAAAATTGTAATGAGCGCAAAACATCAGAATTCTTTATTATTTTCAAACTGTTGGCAAACGAAAAATCAGTCACTGACTGAAGAAAATAAGAAACTAGCCAATGAAAATACAATCAGATTTGTTACTTTCAAGAAGCTGTTATATGCACAAATTATGGTAAATAGCAATCTATATTATACCTTATCTAAATTAAATAAATTCAGTCCTAACTTTTCGCCTGTATATCCCCATTGTCCGGATCAAACAGCTGATATTTTGCATGTCATGTGGAACTGTACTAAGATACACAACTTATGGTCTTCCTTGAGAGTAAGATTAGAGAAGATGGGATATGAAAAATCAACCCTTACATGGGAGACAGCTATATTGCACATTAACATCAATCAACTTCCAAAAATATCAAAACATGTCTTTATTACGATGTGTGCCCTTTTTATTACAAAGAGTTGGAATGTCATGTCACCATTTACATGGGAAAATTTTAGCAATCTTGCTATCAAATGTATCTCGTCTCACAAATTAGTTTATTCAAAAACAAAAAACAAACGCTATTACCAAAAATATTGGGGTTACTTACTAGATATAATTCTTGACAAAATTCGCCCACAAATTGACATGGAAAGCTAACCTTTTAATAAGAAATTAATGTAGTATAACCAGTTTTCTTGCATCTTCCCCCTTCTTAGTATATGTATATCTAGATATTTTCCCTAACCATACAATAAATGGTTGAATTTCTATCTTTGCTTTTTATATAGACTATCCCCATTCCACTATCCCTTATGAGACCAAATATATATACACACATATAATTTTCTCGAAACAAGATTGTCTGTTTTCTTTAGATATGTATTTGTATTGTTTATTTGTGTTTTTGAGTTATTGTATTGTTATTATTTGGAAAAAAAGAAAATTGAAATAGAGATTTTGGAAAAAAACAAAACACTCTGGCTGTTCTCTCAAAATGACACTGCTGCCTGCACGTGCTCACCATTTATATGCATGTGCTTACATCTGGAAATGCTTCTTAAAGTTACATACACATGCTCTGTTCTGCAGCCTCCCTCTTTGAGAAATAGGTCATATACTAAATGACAGTATTCATTGACATGCAATTACACAGAGATGATCTTTTGGCATGCAGTCATACAGAACTAATTCTTTGACATGCAGTCATACAAAATTACATACATATAAACCAATCATGTCCAAGTTGCTGTGTATTTTACACTAGGATTAGAAATATGACCTGACTGTGTAACATAAAAGTCAGAATTGGATGTAGCAACGGGGACGGTCTAAAAGGAATGTTCATCTTTGGGGACATCATCTGGAATAGGAATGGATACTGATACATGTTTTTCAGTATGAACATTGTCAGGGTTGCTCTGAGATCTAGAATCTGCATCGCAGGTACGATGCTGCAATATCGTTTCTGACTCAGGAAGAAGATGCTGCAGATGTTCTTCGTGTTTCACTGTTGCAGTCATTACATTTGGGTTATCTGCTTGCAGGTAGCCCTCAGTCGGCCTGATTAACAAAGTCTTGGGTCCTGCGTCAGTTGCTGTCCCTTCTTCTATGACATCAGGTCGTCAGGGGTATAAAACATGCAGCCGACGCCATTACATCAGTCTTTCTTGCCGTGCGGTGCCTGAAGCAGAAGCAGTTTGCAAGTGCCGGTCAGCTGACTCCTGAAATTTTCGTTTTCGAGTTTCAGAACCGAAGTCTTCAACTAAAGCTAAGTACCCAGTTGGGGAAACTTTTTCTTGCTCCTTACTGATGTCAGTAAAAGTTAATAATTGCATTACTTGTGGAAAGCAAATACCTCATAAAGATTTTCATTCGTACTGTATTCCTTGCCTAGGCCCTGACCGCGACTTACCTTGCTGTCGATTTTGTGCTTTATTTAATCAGCGCACTATCCGTCATCGGTATATTTTCACCTCTAAATATTTTGGTTCTCGGTTTAATTATCCAGAAATGTCGTCTGTTAGCCATCTGACTACCGGGATTCCAAAAAAAAAAACGCAAACATAAAGACAGTTTCAGGCCGCCGAGGTCCAAAACTGCTGATGACGCTTCTCCTATGCCAGTCGCCAGTTCGCCGGTACTTAGTGAGGCTCTTTCGCAGCCCCTGATACCCGCTACTTCTGATTTGCAGGCCTTTACTGAGACCCATTCGGAGTCCGGTATGCCGCGAGATTCTTAAACTATGGAACCCACGTATGTCACTACCTTGGATGGGTCCGGAGCTGCTGTGCAGGCACTGGCTTCTGAGGGTGTATTCAGGCCTACGGACTTGCATATTAAACCAACGCCTCCTTCTTTACTTAAGCCTAAATCTCGATCCATGCCTTAAAAAACGCTGCCCAGGCCACATGGTCAGGCTTCTATGCCTAAAAAACAAATAAGAATGGCTGAAGATCTAATAACTCTAATCAGGGGTAGCCAACCCCCCCTTCTAAGAGGCCTAGGACTGAAGTTGATTATGAATCTTCTGATCAGGATTCTGTTTCTGATTCTTCTGATGATCTGGATTTGCCCTTATCTACTTATGAAGATTCTGATGCAGAGGACTCCATTCCCTCTGCTTCCCCTCCTGAGGATTTTTCTTTTGGGGAAACCTTACATACTCTAAGGGAGCATTTCCACTGTGATAGCAAGGATTTTTATGATTCAAAAAAGAAGCTTAGGGATTTCCTTCTCCTACCTCAGCATAGGCCCTTAACTATTCCTCCTGTATTAGACATTGTTGATGATGCTTTTTCGGAATCTAGTTTGCCCTTGATTTCCTTCCTCCTGCTCCCAGAAAACCTGACAGATACTACAGGGTCCCTGAGTCCCACAAGTTCCTTTTTAAAAATCCTATTGCAGATGCAGAGACTATTTCACAGGGGCCCAAGGGCATTAAGGCTTCTACTGCTGAAAATCCTACCCCTTCTGATAGAGACTCCAGGGCGCTGGATAGATGGGGTAAGAAGGTTTGCACTTCTGCAACCTTGGCCATTAGGGCTTTAAACTGCCAGTTTCATACATTAAAGTATCAGCAGCATGTTGTTGGACTGCTTAAACAGAAAATGATGTTGATTCCTGACTGTGTGGAAAATAAAGAATTACAGGATTTAATGCATTCTGCTGAACAAGTTGGAAAACATACTTTGCAATGTGGTTTTGATTCATTAGAGGCGTCTTGCAGGGCGGCTGTTACAGGGTCTGTGCTCAAAAGGCATGCTTGGCTTAAGGAGCAATCTTTGCCTGATCATGTTAAAGCTAAATTGTTGGATGCTCCTGTAAATCAGGACCGACTGTTTGGCAACAAGGCTAAGGAAGTTCTTAAAAAGATGGAAGATAAAGCTAAATCTATGCAAACTGTTAAAGATGTTTTACAAGTTCACCTCCTAGATTTAGTAGGCACTGGCCCTGTAGGAATTGGTCCTTTCCAGCCCCTTCCAGATCTTCTCAAGCCAAACGCAGACACAGCAAATACCCCAGGTTTCAGTCCCAGGGGAGACACAGAACTAAGCAGTGGGGGGCCTTCACTTCCAAATATGGGAATAATAAGACTCCCCCTATGGTAAACTGTCTCAGTGACTTCCTTTTAAGACTTCCAGGCACTTATCAACTGACTGCCCCTTTGGGGGGAAAGATTGCTCTTCATGCAAAGAATTGGGAACTCATTACTCGGGACAAATGGGTTTTAAATAGTGTCCCAGGGATACAGATTTCACTTCCACATGTTGCCAACACCAAGCGGGTGGCTGGACCTACCCCCAAATCAGTGGGCAGAGGCCGAAAAATAAGTACTTTCTCTCTTGAGCATGGGGGCTATTCATCTGGTACCAGAAGAGGAAAAGGGACAAGGTTTCTACTAGAGACTTTTCCTGGTACCCAGAAAAGACCATTCATGGCATCCTATCCTGGACCTGTCTACTGTAAACACCTTTTTGGATATTACAAAATTCAAGATGCTGACTCTTCACCAATTACTTTCTATGCTAGGCAAAAATGCCTGGTTGGCAATAATAGATTTAAAAGAAGCATACCTGCACATCCCAATCAGAGAATCTTGCAGAAGATAAATACGCTTCAAAGCAGGCTACACACACTATCAATTCTCTGCACTGCCCTTTGGCTTATCTACTACGCCCAGGGTATTCACAAAGTGCCTAGCTCCAGTTATTGCATTTTGCAGGGAAAGAAATATTCAAATATACCCATACCTGGACGATCGTCTAATTCAGGCAGAAAGCCAGGACATACTTTTGAATCTGGCCTTTGTACAAAGGGTTCTAACTTGTCTGGGGTACACCATAAACAAAAAGAAATCACACCTGGTACCCTGTCAAGAAATTATATTCCTGGGAGCAAGCTTGAATGCAACTTCCCAGATGGCTTACCTCACGCCAGAAAAACAAATTCATTTGACAACCTACTTCAAACAAGTGGCCATAAAAACCTTGCTATCTGCAAGACAAATATTGCAAGCCTTGGGGTTCATGGCCTCCTGCATTCTTCTAATTCCATATGCAAGACTGCATATGAGGAAACTACAGTGGTATCTAAAAAGCCTATGATGTCAACATTCTCAAGATCTAGAAACAATGATTCCTGTCATACCTTGTCTATGCCTAGAGTTCCTTTGGTGGGCAGAGGCCTGCCACCAAAACAAGGGACTACCTTTCACACCACCCCCTGCCACCCAAACCCTAACAACAGATGCATCAGACTATGCATGGGGGGCTCACCTGGCAGGGAAGTGCATTCAGGGCAAATGAAACCCAAGTCAAATGCACCTGCATATCAATCAAAAAGAAATGTTAGCTGTACAAAATGCTCTGACAGCCTTCAAGGACAACATTCTTCCAGGACAACTAATGGTAAAGATGGACAACACCACTGTTAAGTGGTACATAAACAAGCAGGAGGGGTACACATTCTTACCCCTCTCTGCAGACTAGCCATGGCATTGTGGGACACAGCCTTGATCTACCAAGTGCACCTACAAGCTCAATTCCTGTCAGGAAAATTAAATATACTGGCAGACGGACTAAGCAGAAACCTCATGGACCCACATGAGTGGAAACTGGAACCAAGGATTTTCAACATGTTAACAAGCAAATGGGGAGCCCAGGTATAGACCTTTTTGCCTCTCCCCAGAACTACAAATTTTGCACAATGAGTCCTCACAAACAAGCCTGGAAAGTGAATGCTCTGTCCTTCAGCTGGAAAAAAACCATCAGTCTATGCCTTCCCCCCCTCTGCTCTCCAAAGTACTACTAAAAATCAAACAGGACAAACCAAGGATGATTTTGATTGATCCAGACTGGCCGTGCCAACACTGGTACCCCCTCCTGCACAGTGTGTCATGGTGATCTCCGTGGCACCTGCCTCAGACCCCTTCCCTGCTGTCTCAGGAGAACCAGATTCTGCACCCTCAGCTTCTAACACTGAACCTAGCAGCCTGGCTAATTACTTAATCTCTCCTTTATTATCCCTCAGCAAACCTGTGATGGATATCATTTTAGAGGCAAGGAGACCTAGTACTAGAAAATCTTATGCTGAAAAATGGAAAAGATTCTGTGCCTGGAACCAATCTCAAGGGATGAGCACAGCAGCGCCCAATTTACCTCATATTTTACAATACTTAACTGAGATGCTTCACAGGGGCCTGTCATTTTCCTCCATTAAAATTCACACCTCTGCCATTTCAGCTCATTGTAACACAGAACCTCCCCTCTTCTCTCATCCACTGCTCAAGCAGTTCCTCAGAGGGGCCAAATGTTTGAGACCACCCAGGAGAGCTCCAACCCCAGCCTGGGACCTTAACTTTGTCTTGGAGAAACTCACTCTACCTCCTTTCGAGCCAGCTGCTACTGCAGACTTAAAATTTCTTTCTTTGAAAACAGCTTTCCTTTTAGCATTCACTTCAGCTAGAAGGGTATCTGAATTACAGGCCCTTATGGCAGTGGAGCCTTTCATCATCTTTCATGTGGACAGGGTGTCCCTCAGAACCAATCCATCCTTCATGCCCACAGTGGTATCCAGTGTGGCTCGTAATCAGTCCATTCATTTGCCAACCTTTTTTCCCAATCCACAGAATAAAGGGGAATGGATACTGCATTCCTTAGATGTGTACAGACAACTTAGATTCTACTTGGACAGGACTAAACCTCAAAGGAAATCTGAACAACTGCTGGTGGCATTTGCTGCAGGGGCAGAGGGGAAGGCTAATTCAAAGCAAACCATTTCTAAATGGATAAGCCATTGCATTCATTTCTGCTATAAGCACCATGGAAAACCTATCCCCATGGGGATCAGACCTCACTCCACCAGAGCTGCATCTACCTCTACAGCCTTTCTCAGAGGCATCCCTACCAGGGACATCCTAGAAGCTGCTACCTGGAGTTCTGTACATACTTTCACCAAGCATTATCATTTGCCAATATTCTCTAAATCCAGAGCTGGCTTTGTCACTGCAGTCTTGCAGGGTGTTATTGCTGGCCCTAATGCTATCTAAATTCCTTCTCCCAACCATAGCTTTGGGAATCTACCCAAATGTAATGACTGCAACAGTGAAACACAAAGAACGTAGTACAGTTGTGTACACTTACCATAAATGTGGATGTTAGAGTGTATTCACTGTTGCAGTCCTGGTTACCCTCCCTCCAGCCCCAGCCCCCTAATTTCTTTTGACTATACCTCTACTTTCCTTTGTTTGTGTCTTTCTGCTTTTCCCAGTTAGGGGTCGCCACAGCGGAACTCCGGTCCGTTAATGATTGGCAGTAGATTTTTTTTTACGTGCTGGCTTGCCGGGCCTAATGCACAACCTTCAACGAAGGAACGCCCATTCACGCATGTCGCCACACAGAAGACGCTCTAACTGAGAATCGAAGGGCAATGTCTAACTGTGAGGCGACAATGCTACTCCAGCACCACCACCGCAGTATACCTTTACTTTCCTTTACTATGCTTAAAAGCCTTTTTGGTATATTTGCTTTTTTGTTGGCGGTATATCTTTGTACTTTTAGATTTAATTGTTTCCCATTAGGGGGGCACCTGACATCTGGGGCAAGAAAAACTGATGTAATGGCGTCTGCTGCATGTTTTATACCCCTGACGACCTGACGTCATGGAAGAAGTGACAGCAACTGATGCAGGACCCAAGACTTTGTTAATCAGGCCGACTGAGGGCTACCTGCAAGCGGATAACCTAAATGTAATGACTGCAACAGTGAATACACTCGAACATCTACATTTATGGTAAATGTACACAACTGTACTTTTCTCCTTTATTCTGTACCCTCAGATTCAACTAAGTAGGATCTCAGCTTGGCACATATACCTCTCACTTGACCAGTTTGATCAAAGCCTTTCAACATTTGCATCCCCACTGTCTCTCCTTCTTTCAATGGATGAAAGAAATCTGCTCATTTTATCATAGCTGGACTTCTGAAAGGAACGCTTCTTAAAAAGTTGGACTTTGATTGCTTTGTTTTTAGCATTAGACACCAACAAACTAGAACTGATAGACAAGGTTGTTCTGATTTGCCTAGATAGAAGTCTCTGAGCAGGCGAGCCAAGTAGGTTGTCATGGGGTATAATGTTGAAATTAAGCAAATTCAAGACATTATCTGTATTGTCACACTTTGACCTCTCTAGTAATTGCTTTGCACTCTGTACTGCACGTTCAGCAAGGCCGTTTGACTGTGGGTATTCTGGACTACTAGTAACATGGATAAAGTCCCACTCTTTTGCAAATTTCTTAAACAGTTTACTTGTATACTGGGTACCGTTGTCAGAAATAACTTTGTGTGGACTATCATGGACTGAGAAATGTGTTTCATCTTAGTAATAGCACTGAACATTGGGTAGCAAATCGATCTCAGACCAGTTCTAATAGCAGTCTGCCAACACTAAGTAATGCTGATTGTTCCACTTAAATATGTCAGTGACTGCTGTTGACTAAGGTAGTTCAGGAATTTGGCTTAGCTGAAGTGGCTCTTTTTGCAAATGTGGTTTAGTACTGTTGCATAATGAAAAAGAAGGAAGAACGTTATCGATGTCCTTTGATAGAGAAGGCCAAAATACTAGTCCTGTCGCCCTTCTTTTGGTAGAATCAGAACCTGGGTGGCCTCGGTGCAAAATTTGGATATAATCATGTTGTAAGGAAGTAGGAACAATAACTTTGTGACCATTGAAAATAATACCATCTTCTGTCAGCATCTCATCTTTGCATGGTTGTACTTCTGGTGGTATACAGGATTGGTTTGACGGCCATTTAACATTGATGAAGTGTCTTTGTGTTCTCTCAGCTCATCAAGTCTTGGGATAGAAAAATTATATACTTCTATGACATCAAAGTCAAAACTCTCTGCAACAAGCTGTTCTGTGGTATTTCTGGGCGATCTAGGTAAGGTATCAACCAGATAAAGAAATTTGCCTTTTGTGTAGACCATTTTGACATTGTACTAAGCATCATTCTTTGTAGTCTTGCTGGTGCGGTATGCATAAGCTTCTTTAAAATAGTGACTAGAGGTTGATGAACAATGTCATTCTGGATAGCTCTGCCATGAATATAGTCATGGAACTTCGAACATGCGAACACAATTGCCAGAAGTTCCTTCTCAATTTGAGCATACTGCATCTTTGTTTGGGTAAGAGTTATAGATGTATAGGCAACAGGTCTGCCCTCTTGAAGAATAACTGCACCAAGATCGAACTTTGAAGCATCACAGGAAAGAGCTACTGGTTTGTGGACATCATAGTATCTCAATGTAGGCTGGTTGGCAGTTTGCTGTTTGAGGTTATCAGATGCTCTCTGGTGGTGTTCTAACCATGACCAGGCAACATTTATAAGTGTTAGCTCTCTTAAAGGCGCTGATAACTCACTAAAGTCAGGGATAAATTTGCCCAAATAGTTAACCATACTAAAAAAATTGCTGTAAGGCTTGGACATTGTCTGGGGCTGGGATTTCAAGAATGGCTGCTTGTTTAGAAGGGTCTGGTCGTAAGCCTGTACTGGTAAATAAATGACCTACATAAGTAACTTCTGGTAGTCTGAATTTACATTTTAGAGAATTGAGCTTTAAGTTCACTTCACAAGCTCTGTCCATAACTTTCCTGAGATGTCCTTCAAGAATGCAACTGCAGTCATAACATATGGGTTGTCCTGCCTCAGGCAGCCCTCGGTCGGCCGGATTCCAAAGTCTGGATCCGGCGTCGGCCAGTGTTGCCCCCTGTCCGACGTCAGAACAGCTGGCGTATAAAGGCATCGGCCGACGCCATCTTCTTCAGTCTTTCTTGCCGCGCGGTGCCCGAAGCAGAAGCAGTTCGCAAGTGCCGGTCGGTCAGCTCCTGTGTTTTCAGTTACCGAAGTCATCTAAAAGCTAAGTACCCGTTGGGAACATTTTTCTTGCCTCAGCCGATGTCAGAACAAATTGAGAAAGTTAATAATTGTTTGTCTTGTGGTAAACAAATACCTCATAAGGACTTCCATTCTTACTGCCTCCCTTGCCTGGGCCCAGACCACGACGTCTCGGCCTGTGCTTGCTTTAATAAGCGCACTCTCAGGCGCCGGGCAGAATTTGCTGAAGACTTTTTCGGCGAATCCTTCGCTTACATCATGCCGTCGGAACAACCGACAACACAAATTTTCAAAAAGCGTAAGGACCGGGACCGACATCCGCGGCCCGCGTCCTCTACCGATATTTCTCCTAAACCCTCCGCGAGTGCTTCAGTCCCTTCGGAAGTGGTAATTCAACCGCTCCAGGAGTGACGACACAGCGGTAGCACGTCCTTCGGTCCCGGAGACTACACCGGTGCCGGTTATTGATTTTCCTCCAGAAACCGAAGTTCTGGATCTACCCGACACCATTCCCGTGGACAAGGTTACTCCTGCACATGGGGCAGCTAGGCCTCCTGTATCCATGTCCATCAAGGCCTATGCACGTGCCAAGGCCGCCAGCCAGGCCAAGGCCCATCCTAAACCTACTGCCCAGGCCCCTTCTGATAAGCAAATCACGTCTCTTGCTGCAGACCTCATCTCTCTTATCAGGGGGTCTCAGCCTCACCCAGACAGAGGTTCTCAGCTGCCTGCAGAGAAAAGGCCTAGAACTGAGTAGGCTGACAACCTCTCTTCAGATGAAGCCTCTGGGGATTCTGAGCATTCTGATACCCAAGAAGAATCCTTTCAGGCCTATGAGGACTCTGATGCTGAGGAGTCAATTCCCTCTGCCTCTCCTCCAGAGGATTTTTCATTCGGTGAAGTCCTCCACTCTGAGGGAGCATTTTAAGCGGCAGGGTCAGGAATTTTCTGATTCTAGGAAAATACTTCGTACCTTCCTCAAGTTACCCCAGCACAGGCCTTTAGCTGTCCCTCCAGTTATGGATGTCCTGGATGATGTTTTCTCCGACTCCAGTGCTAACCCTGATTCTCTCCCTCCTGCCCCTGTCAAGCCAGACAGATATTACAGGGTCCCTGACACTCTCAAACATCTCTTTAAGGCCCACTCAGTGGACCTAGAAACTATTTCACAGGGCCCCAAAGGAGTGGCTACTTCCTCAGCCAAGAATCCACTGCCAGCGGATAGGGAAGCAAGGTCCCTGGAGAGATGGGGTAAAAAAGTTTATACCTCTATCACCCTTGCCATGAGGTCACTTAACTGCCTTTTTCATATGTTTCAGTACCAGGATTATTTACTGGATGACTTACAGAAAAAGCTAGCCTCTCCTGAGTCTATTGATAGAAAGGCATTGCAGGATCTGGTCCATAACACTCAGCAGGTTAGCAATCATTTTCTACAGTGCGGTTATGATGCATTGGAGGCTTCATGTAGGGCAGCTGTGACAGGGGCTGTTATACGTAGACATGCTTGGTTAAAAGAACAGCCACTGCCAGACCATGTTAAAGTAAAGCTACTTGATGCACCTCTGGAAAAACAAAAGCTTTTTGGTGCAAATGCACAAGATGTGTTGAAGTCCATTGAGGAAAAGGCTAAATCAGTTCAGACAGACAAAGATTTCCTCCAGGTTCAGCCACCCAGATTCAGCAGGAATTGGCCTTCAAAGAATTGGTCCTTTCCAGACACTGACAAATTTCAAAGGGGAAAAAACAGGCGTGCTCGAGGTAGAGGGCAAAACCGAGGCTCTTACAGAGGCCGCCAATAGCAACCACCAAATCAAAGAAGTGGTGCAGGCAGTCCAGCTGCACCACAAGGACAATCACAATGACTTGACTTTCATGCCGCCTACCAAAGCTCAAAGAGAAGCACCTTTAGGCGGAAAATTATCCTTATTCTCAAGCAACTGGCATATTTTAACCAAGGACAACTGGATTCTGGATTTAATAGGCAAAGGTTACAGATTCCACTTCCATACTTTACCAATAAGACAAGGCATGCCAAACCTGCCACATCATCAAAGGGCAGAGGCACTCATTCAAGTTTCAAAGCTGCTAAGCATAAAAGCAATAGAAAAGGTCCCTCCTCAGGAACAAGGCCAGGGATTTTACTCAAGACTGTTCCTTGTTCCAAGAAAAGAAAACAAATGGAGGCCTATACTGGACTTGTCTACTCTAAACACTTTTCTCATTGTGCCAAAGTTCAGAATGCTGACGTTACAGCAACTCCTTCCCATGGTGGGCAAGGGGTCTTGGCTGGTCACTCTGGACCTCAAGGAGGCATACCTGCATGTCCCAATCAGACACAGTTGCAGAAGATACCTCAGATTTCTTGCAGGGACAGAGCATTATCAATTCTCAGCATTGCTGTTCGGCTTATCTACTGCGCCCAGAGTGTTCATGAAATGCCTGGCATCAGTAGTGGCACACTGCAGACTCCAGGGGATTCAAATATACCCCTACCTGGACGACTGCCTCATACAAGCAGACAACAAACAAACCTTGATAGCAAACTTGGACTATGTCATTCAATTACTACAGGCCTTGGGATACACAGTCAACATTCAAAAATCAAGACTACTGCCATCCCAACAGATTATCTTCCTGGGAGCCAAACTGGACACAAAAACGCAAATGGCCTTCCTCACAGAAGAAAAACAAGAGCAGTTACCAGACTACTTCAAAGGCCTAGCAAAGCTCTCCCAGCTGACTGCAAGGAAATTCCTGCAGGCCCTGGGGTTCATGGCATCTTGCATTCTTCTGATACCTTTGGCAAGGCTTCATATGAGAAAGCTGCAATGGTACTTAAAAAGCTTATGGTCACAACACAGCCAAAGCCTAGAGGACATAATCCCACTTATTCCATGCCTGCAAAGAGAATTCTTGTGGTGGGCTCAAGCAAGTCAGTTAAACCAAGGCATGTCTTTCAACAAACCTCAAGCAGGTCAAATCATTACAACAGACGCCTCAGATCATGGATGGGGGGGGCGCACATGGAGGACAGATGCATCCAAGGGCAATGGAACCCAAGGGAAAGGCATCTGCACATAAATCAAAAAGAGATGTTGGCAGTGATACGTGCAATCGAGACTTTCGAAAAATCACTTCAACAAGGACATTTGCTAATAAGGACAGACAACACCATGGTTATGTGGTATATAAACAAGCAGGGAGGCACTCATTCTTATCCCCTCTGCAGACTTGCAATGATTCTCTGGGAAAAATCCCTAAGTCTGAAGATACATCTGCAATCCCAGTTTGTGCCAGGCAAGGACAATGTACTGGCGGACAAGCTGAGCAGAAATTTCTTGGATCCACACGAATGGATGCTGCATCCTCACATTTTCTCACAAATAACAAGGACATGGGGAAGACCGGACATAGATCTCTTTGCTTCTCACATGAATCATCACCTGGAAAAGTTCTGTACAAGGACCCACCATCCTCTAGCCTGGAAAACGGATGCTCTCTCCTTCAGCTGGAATTCCCTAACAATTTATGCATTCCCTCCTCTACCACTGCTGACCAAGGTGATACTGAAGATCAAGGCAGAACAACCAACAGGCATTTTGATAGCTCCAGACTGACCAAGGCAGCACTGGTACCCATTGCTGTTGAGCATAACTCGGACCAAACCGTGGCCTCTGCCCCTATGGCCTCTGCTTCTAACACAACACAATTACAGGACTGTTCATCAAAACCTGAAAACATTGCATCTGACAGCCTGGAGGTTGCCATAACTCCTTCCGATATCTCTCTTTCCAAAAAAGTTCAAGAGATCTTACTGGAAGCACGCAGGCCTTCCACCAGAAAAACCTATTCAGCCAAGTGGAAGAGATTCATCATCTGGAATGCTAACGGGGGTCAGGATACAACAGTATTGAGTATACCTCAGATATTGGAATACTTGGCAGAAATGTTTCATACTGGTCTCTCATATTCTTCCATAAAGATTCATGCCTCAGCAATTTCAGCAAAATACAACTGTGATCCTCCTGTGTTTTCGCATCCCTTGCTAAGACGGTTCCTAAGAGGGATAAAGAATGTCAAACCTCCCAGGAAACCGCCAGTGCCTGCATGGGACCTCAATTTCGTCTTGGAAAAATTAACTCTTCCTCCCTTTGAACCAGCAGCAACTTCAGAAATGCAATTTCTCTCATGGAAAACGGTTTTCCTATTGGCAATCACATCAGCAAGAAGAGTCTCGGAGATACAGGCACTCCTGGCAGTACCTCCTTTTCTCATTTTTCATCGGGACAGAGTCTCTCTAAGAACCAATCCTTCATTCATGCCAAAAGTAATTTCCAGGGTGTCTCTAAATCAAGCCTTTCACCTGCCTACTTTCTTCCCCAATCCTCAAAACAGGGGGGGAAGCACTGTTGCATACTTTGGACATACACAGGCAACTACGCTACTACTTGGACAGAACTAAGGCCACCAGAAAGTCTGACCAACTGCTTGTAGCCTATGCTGCTGGAGTACAAGGAAAAGCAATCTCCAAACAATTTCCAAATGGATTGGACACTGCATCAGATTCTGCTATTCTTTTCATGGAAAAAGTGTGCCAGCCAATATTAGTCCACACTCCACCAGAGCTATAGCCACATCCACAGCTTTCCTAAGAGGAGTGGCTACAAAGGACATTCTAGAGGCTGCTACATGGAGCTCCGTGCATACATTTGCCAAGCACTACAACCTGCTTTTATACTCCAGATCCCGAGCAGGCTTTGCTTCGGCAGTCCTGCAGGGCATTTTGGCTACACCATCACTTTCTTAGTTCCAACCACCCCCAGCTTGGCTATGGTATTCAACCCATATGTTATGACTGCAGTTGCATTCTTGAAGGACATAGTACAGTTTTGTACCTACCGTAAATGTAGATGTCCGATAGATATGCAACTGCAGTCGGATTTTCCCACCCTCCTACCCCTCTGCAACCTTCTTTATGGGTCCACTCCCCCTACTCATATTAGCTGGGTGTATCTCCTATGGTGTATCTGTTTATTACTGTTGTGCATGTCTGAAATTGTTTATCCATTCACCAAATTTAGCCTTCCTAGGAGGGCACCTGGCATCTGGGACAAGAAACACTGAAGAAGATGGCGTCGGCCGATGCCTTTATACTCCAGCCGTTCTGCCGTCAGAGAGGGGGCGACACCGGCCAACGCCAGGCCCAGACTTTGGAATCCGGCCGACCGAGGGCTGCCTGAGGCAGGACAACCCATATGTTATGACTGCAGTTGCATATCTATCGGACATCTACATTTATGGTAGGTACAAAACTGTACTGTTTCTGTCATGCTGTGCTACACCATTGCCTCCAACCAGTAAATCATCAACTATTGAAACACGTGGATAGCCTGAAAAAATTTGCTCCATTGCATGCTGAAGGAGTTCACTGGCAGAATTTTATTCCAAAAGGCATCCTCAGGATTCTGTATCTACCAAATGGGGTACTGAATGTAGTCAGTAGTGAAAATTTGCAATCAGGCATCACTTACCAAAATAAACTCTCCATCTAAGACAGAAAAAAACAGTGGTATTTTTTATGACGGCAGCAACCTCCTCAACTACGCATAGGATTAGGTCTCTTTAATGCCTTGTTCAAGTCTCTTGGGTCAATGCATTTTCTGATTTCTTCTGAACTTTTCTTATGAGCAGCTACCATGAAAGACACCTGCTCAGTTGGTTCTTTGACTGGACAAAATCACACCTTGCTGCACCATTTTGACTTTGTCCTGCATAGCTATTGGAAATCTCCTTGCTGGTCTGATCACTGGACTGACCTCTGGGTCTACTTTCATGGAGTACACAACTGAAAGTTTGCCTAACTTGTCATCGAACACATCAGCATTCTCTGAGAAAATAGCATCAGTAAAGCTGGAACTGGGACATGTGTTTACATGATGTTCTGCTTTGGTAAAAGAAAGCAGTTTCATTATCAAACGGTCTCTTGAGACCTAATAATGACTGCATAGGTCTTCAGACTACATAAAATTGCAAGCTGTAATTGTTCCCAGCCAAATAGCATGAAAGCACTACTGAGCCTTCGGTTTGAATATCTTCACCTCCATAAGCAACTAGCTTCACACAATTGGCCAAATTAAGTTGCTCACCAGCTCTCACTTTAGCAAATGTTTCTGCTGACATCACATTACACTTTGAACCAGTGTCTACTTTGAGCTCTGTGGGCTTACCATTGATCAGGACAGTACAAAATACTTAATTCTTTGCCAATAAATGTACTGCATTAACCTTTTCACCGACCACTGATGCACCATCTACATAGAAAGTAGGGTTGCAGTTTTCCATATGATCAACTTGCTTTTTTGAGTGACCCTTCTTAATAACTGAATGAGGCTTCCTTCATTTACAAAACTTTTGAAAGTGGTTTCCATTTTTTACACTTGCGGCATTGCCGACCAGATGCTAAGCACATCTCTCTTTTAGACTCATGATTGGCACCACAGTTATGACAGTTAACCATAAGACTTGACTTGAGTTTGCTGACTCACCCTTATACTGCACTGAGCATGTCCGTTTTGCTGAGCTAGTCTTGAAACTTGCTAGACAGTTACAGGATCTTTCAGGGGAACCCGTAGGGGCTGCAGCTGCCATGTGCTTAGGCCTGCTTCTGCTTGCCACATGCTGCATGCTGTCTACATTTGCTCTAGAGGCTGCTGAAACTAAGCTCGTCACTTGTAAGCATGCTTGTGGGTCTTTCTGTGAGCTCATGGATTTGACAAATCTCTGTGGCTTTACTCAATGTTAAGTCACTGTCATGAAGCAAAATCTTTCTCATTGCAGCACTGTTAATACTACACACAAGCCTGTCCTTTAGTAACTCATCTTTCAATTTACCAAATCTGCACGTTTTAGCCTTATTTCTCAAGTCAGTTATATAAGATGCAAAAGTTTCACCTAGCTTTTGGTCTCTTGTATAAAATAGGTGCCTCTCTAATGTAACATTTGTCTAGGGGTTGCACATTTCTCTAAAATTACATTTCAAGCACTTGGGGTCCTCCCTTGTTTCAGCTGGCACAACAATATGGTTGTTTCCCCCTCTCCTGCACATACTGCTGGTGTATACACAAATTAACACTCTGTCTTTCAATAGCCTCCGACCAAGCCAAGTTAAGCAAAATGAATGCCCTTGTACGTGCATCTTTGTTAGAAAAAGCTGCCTGTATGAAAATATCGTATTCCTTCTCAAATACTCTCCAATTCTCTGCAATATTATTTATTTATTTATTTAGTTATTTGCATTTGTTTTCCAGGATGGTCCAACTGGACCAGAAATGCCCATTTTCAGTGGAGTCCCAGGTAGAAAAGCACCGCATACAAGACATTTCACATACAATACAGAATTTACATTAATAAAGACATTTAGTACATATTATTGGCAGCTTATACAGTTGTAAAAACAGTACATAAATAATCATTCTCAAGTCAAAGATGATATACAAGCATTACAGAGTATATACATGAGAACATTCTATATGAGTAGTTTTCAGCTAGCAAAATTAATATAGGACACTTCATGCAGTAGGTGCAAAACAGATATAGGAATTAATTAGAGACTAGGTACTTAAACTTTTCACACGTTTAAGAGGTGTAATAGCTGAGTGATAGGCTCCGAGTCCTGTTGCAGGAATCGGCAAAGTCGGTGGATATTGTTGCAGATATAAGTGGTGGTATGATATTAAGGTAGGGTTCGAGATTATCTGAATGTCTCACCTGGTTTAATGGTAGGTCTGTAAGGGTTAGGAAGAGAAGGAAGTAGACAAGAGGGATCAGTCATAGGACAACGAGAGTTAGTAGAAGAGGGAAGTGGACAGGATGGAGAGGCAGAGTAAATAAAAAGACAGGTGAATGTGAAAGGAGGATGCCAGAGTAGTAGAGTGGGGGTGAGAATAGTTGTGATGGTTGAAGTTAGGTTATGTGAGATGTGGTGTTAGCACTTGTGCACACCCAGGATGAGGAGAGGTGGTGTTTTAGAGATGTCTTGAAGTGGGTTACTGAGTGAGTGGATCTAAGTGTTGGGGGGAGGGAGATACAAAGTTTTGCGATGGTAAAGGAGTAAAGCATCTGGCCAGCCGAAAATTTGGGTTTTTCTACATTTATGACCAGTTGGTTCTTGGATCGGAGTGGTCTGTTAGGATGGTATAAAGTAAGTATAGAAAGAGAGGGCACATGGATGGATTATGAATGAGCTTGTGAGCTGTAGTTGGTTGGATAAAACTGAGATAGTTGGGGAGTTCAAGCCATTTTAGGTTGCGTAATGATAAGCGGTGGTGGGGTGAGTAGGAGCCATTAGTTACAAATTTAGCAATTTTGTTGTAGCATGAGTCTAGTTTGGACATTAGAGAGGACTGAATATTGGTGAGGAGGGGGCACCATATAAAAGAGAGGGTAATAGAAAAGAAGAGACAAGGGAAAGTCGGGCTGATGCACTGAGTAGATGTTTGTGTTGGTAGAGTGTGCCAAGCTTTTAATGTCTTTTTAACATTGGACTGGATGTGCAGGTCGAATATGAGGTTTTCATCTATGATGACACCTAGGAGTTTTGTGCTGGGTACAGTGTTGATGATGGTACCATTTAGGGATTGAATGGTGAAGTTCTCTTTTTGTAGGGGTGTGCACTTTTTGGGGGCAAAGTTTACTAGTTTGATTTTATTGGGGTTCAGGGCAAGATGATTATTAGCCAACCAAATTTCAGTGGAAGTGAGGGTGTTTTGGGTGAGTTGGTGTAGTTCTGAGGAGTTGTTTGCAGTGCAGATGATAGTGGAGTCATCTGCGTACTGGATGACTGAGCCTTGAGAGAGTGTGGTGTGGAAGTTATTGATAAATATGCTAAACAGAAGTGGGCCTAAAATGGAGCCTTGGGGAACACCAGTGGTGGCATTTAGGAAAGGGGAGTAAGAGTTCTGCCATTTAGTTGATTGTTGTCTGTTAGTGAGGTAATTAGTGAACCAGTTTAGAGTTTGAGGTGAGGTACCTATGTTAGAATGTTTTGTTAGGAGAGAGTGGGATATACTATCAAAATATTTTGATCAAACACAAGTAGATTGGGTTTGCGAAATGTCTCTTGCATATCAACATACAGTAGTGAAGGTGCTTGAAATTATATACGAACATACACGCATAAATATTTGCCAGAACTTGTAATTATGCCCAGTAGCACAACAGACTCTCTGGAACAACTGCACTTTGGCAAATAAGTCTACGAAGCATAAGAATACTTTAAAATCACTGTACTTTGCAAATAAACTGTACACAGCACAAGAACCTTTCAAAATAGCTGTACTTTGTGAAATAACTCTGTACAGTGTAAGAAACACTTTGAAATGGTGGCACTCTGCAAATAAGTGTACACAGCATAAGAAACTTTTTTGAAATGGCTGTACTTTGACTGCACTTTCCAATATAACTGTACTTTGCACACAGCAAACTCTTTGAAGTAATTGCACTGTAATAAAGCACACACACTGCATGACTTTGCACACACTGAGATTCTTCAAACAACTCTAGTTATGGTTTGAATGGCTTTGGCCAGTGTGAAACAGTAGTTTATGCCCAAAACATGGTCTTTTACTAGGTAACATACAGTTGCCTTGTTCTTTAAGCTTATTATGCCCTTTTTGTTGTACTCGGTTATGTCCATTTAACCTCGTATCATGCTCATATTTTTCTTGTGCCCGTTTTACTTTAAACATGTTCGTTATGCAATCCAAATATAATTCTGAGCCCCATATAAATATCTCTGCTAGTTTTATCAAATATTGTAGTTTCAAACATTTTGTTTAATAATGTGTTTTGTGCCCTACGAGTGCTCCATTTTATTTTCTTTGCAAAATAAATCATTTATGCACGTTTTGGTTTTCTTTAGTTCATTTCTGGCCCTTTTTGACCGTTTGAGCACTGTTATTACCCAATCTTCTCAACACACCTTCACCTTCAACTCTGCACCTCATGGCTTGAAGAAGTTGCACTCTCAATCCCGGTTCTGATACCATGTTGATTGGCTGGTCAGGGTAAAACAGACCAACTGTTGTGGGTTCAGTTCAAGCAGTTTTATTACACACAAGCACATCAGGAATGAGGCTTTGCAACTTTAAACTTAAAAGTATCAACAGACTGACTACTACACTCATGCTTGTTAACACTCTGGCTGTTCTCTTAAAATGGCACTGCTGCCTGCAAATGCTCACCCTTTATATGCACGTGCTTACATCTGGAAATGCTTCTTAAAGTTACATACATTTCCTCTTTTCTACGGTAATGACTTGTAGTGTATGTATCACTGTAATTATGCTATGAATTTGGGGAAAAGGCGTGCTTAATTTGTACCTTTCTGGCATCAGAAAGGTGTTTAACAAGTTTTCAAGTACCTCCTACTACTGCTAAGCTGTAGTCACACACTGGGCAGCCAAGTGCTCCAGTTTGTGCGGAACACTTTGCATTTGTTTGATTAAGCCCACTGTTCTGCTGTTCCAAATTTTGCAGCTGTTGCTCCGCTTAACCGCTTTCATCCATATAATTTATACTACAGGTAAAACAAGTTTTCTGGTTAAGCACTTTTTCTGTGTAATTATACAGACAGTAAACTTGTTTTGGTACTTCATCCAGCAGAACTGCGGAGTGTGTAATGGAGCGCTGTGTAGTTGAAAGGCTCGCTTATTTGCAGCTCTAAGTTGAGGAGAGGGGGAAAAAAGCCCTCTTAGAGGGGGATGAAGGTTTTTGAATTCAGACTGATAAAGAAGGGGTTCTGCTTTCTAAATAATTGCAGCAAACCAATTGCTACAAATATTTCTGCTTGCTGTATTCTAAGTACCGGTCATGGAGCACTGAAGGAATAAGTGCTTCAGCCATGATTAAACTGCGATACCGGTGTTTAGTTTATATAATGACTGAATGCTGGTACTGCACTACAGTCAGATAATTTTCTGCCCCCTTTGCCTCCATTGTAGCTATGGTATGGGCATGAGTAAGAGGTTTGGCAATACAAGAATGTGCTATTTTTATGAAGTTAAAGTATAGCTTGTTAAATGTTGCCCCTGAAATTGTGGTTAGCTTTAAAGGCTGAGATTGTTTCTTTGACAATACGTTTTTTTAAAATAGAATACAGGGCACTACTCAGCCATAGGATAGAGTTGTGAATTAGGGTGTTGTCATTAAATCTTTGTTGAGAGAGATATGGGATGGAATTAAGTTTCCAGAGTAGTAATTGTTTCTAATAGAAAGTTTCTGCAGGAAGATGTAAATGATGTAAATGTAGCTTTTTTTTTGGCCCCAGTGGCTGGGTTAAAGGTCATGTGCTTTTGTATCTGTGACTGGGCAGCCAAGTGCTCTGGATTGTGCAGAAAGCTCCGTATTTGTGTTTGATTTAAGCCCACTGTTACGAATTTTGCAGCCGTTGCTCCGCTTAAGTGCTTTCATCCATATAATTTATATAATTACAGGTAAAACAAGTTTACTGATTAAGCGCTTTTGTGTGTGTAATTATACAGACAAAAGTGCTTAACCAGTTAACTTGTTTTGGTACTTCATCCAGCAGAACTGCGGCGTGTGTAATAGAGAGCTGTGTAGTTGAAAGGCTCGCTTATTTGCAGCTGTAAGTTGAGGAGAGAGGGGGAAAAAAGCCCTCTTGGAGGGGTATGAAGGCTTTTGATTTCAGACTGATAAAAAAGGGGTTCTGCTTTCTAAATATTTGCAGCAAACCAATTGCTACAACTGTTACTGCTTGCTGCATTCTAAATACCAGTCATGGAGCACTGAAGGAGTAAGTGCTTCAGCCATGATTAAACTGCAATACCGGTGTTTAGTTTATATAATGACTGAATGTTGGCCTTGCACTACAGTCGGATCATTTGCTGCCCCCTTTGCCTCATTGTAACTATGGTCTGGGCATGAGTAAGAGGTTTGGCAATACAAGATTGTACTATTTTTATGAAGTTAAAGTACAGCTTGTTAAATGTCGCCCCTGAAGTTGTGGTTAGCTTTAAAGGCTGAGATTGTTTCTTTGACAGTAAGTTTTTTTAAAATAGAATACAGGGCACTACTCAGCCATAGGATAGAGTTGTGAATGAGGGTGTTGTCATTAAATCTTTGTGGAGAGAGATATGGGATGGAATTAAATTTACCAGAGTAGCAATTGTTTCTAATAAAGTTTCTGCAGGAAGATGTAAATGTAGCTTTTTTTTTTTTGGCCCCAGTGTCTGGGTTAAAGGTCATGTGCTTTTGTGTCTGTGATCTGTCCATTTAGCAGTTTTACTGTTTTCCAGCAGTATTTAGGAGAAGATGACTGCCTATTTTCTTTTATATAGATGATCTTAGCAGAATTAATTGCAATTCTGTTTTTTTTTTTTTTCCTGAGACCGAGAAATATTAGGTGCAAGGTTTCATTGCATTTTTTCCATTGTCTCCATGCCCTGTCTTTGTTCCATAAATGTTAGTCTCATTTGTGGATCGCTGTGCTGAGTCTGTCTGCTATCACGTTGGATTTTCCAGGGATGTGCATTGCAATCAGAAAGCATTGGGAGAAGGTCACCCACTGCCATTCTCTCAGGGCCTCCCGACAAAGCGGGTAAGACCTGGTTCCTCCTTGTTTGTTTATGTACCACATATACAAAGTGTACATGACTTTTATTTGCATGGAATTCTGGAATGTAGAGAGGGCTGTCAGCACAAAATAGTAGAAAGAGGACAGTATTTTAAAGGTGGCATTCACATTCCTATATATTTTGGTTGAAAGGCCATGGTCATGGTATGCTTTTCGCTCAGTGCGAAAATAGGGTGTTCCACATTTTGACCATTTGTCACGCATTGCAATGGTCTATGTTCCACATTGGCCTCTTAGTAGGTTGAGACCTATGGTCACGCACTAAAGCACTGACAGAAATCAGCAGTCACCGCAAAAGAGCTGTGGGAAGCTGTTAAAACACTTCATTTGGACTTTTTTTTTTCCTAAAGTCCAGCTGAAGTGTTTAACAGTATGAATGAATGGCTTCCCACCACTCTTCTGTGGTGGTTTCTATGTGGCAGGGGTAAGTGTGCTACAGCACTAGTGCATTTTTTTTCTCTAAATTTTGAACATATGGCTCCTGGATCATGTACCTTGCAGGGGCAGCATTAGCTTCATTTGTTATTTTTTTCTTTTAAGTGCAATAATTCCAAAAGTAGCACGTTTGCACTATATACATCTTGTGTCACAAATATGATTGTGTTATCATAGTAGACAGCTAAAAAATGCCCTGTCAGACCGCAAAGAGCCCCTTTTGCCTTCTGACCCCCAGCTTTCAGCAGCTTCGACATCCCGGACCAGTAGTGTACCATAAATGAATGCTTTATTATAATAAGTAAGCCTATGGGGAAATCTTTTCCAATCCTGTATATAGAAAAGGGTTTTCACCTGAATAAGTTATTAAAAGGAGATGTTGATGCTTTCAGATTAGCATCTGTTGAGAAACTTTGCTTAAATACATGATGTTATGTGATCCTATCTCGCCTACATTCTGTACTGATGGGTTCGACTCTGCACGCTATACTGTAGAACGAAGTCTCTTATTGGCTGAGCTATCCTACATCCCAGGATGCACCACCACTGCTTCCCCAGATGTCGTTTGCCGCTTTACAGCAAAGATGTGGTCTCGGACTTGGCTGAGCTAAGTTGTTATTTCTTCTAAAATTTCTGTCAGAAATTTTTGATTAATCTACCCAAAAGCTGTTTTAACAGCTATCGTTGTTGTGTGACTGGTTATTAGAGTATTTTTGTGGTGAATTTGTCTTTGTATTGAGGGAAGGATCCCGTTTAAGTTAGAGGGGCCTTGCCCTTGCGCGTGAGTGAATTTAGTGCAAGTCTTGTTGTAGTGTTAGTTGGTCAAGTATCCCATTTCTACTAGAGGGGTCTTGTCCTTACTTATTTTCTTCACAAAAATTTTTGGAAAAAGTTTCTTTTTTGTGGTAGTGTTTGGCTGTCAGTATGTCGAAAGAGCACAGACCATCTGGGTTCAAGAAATGCTCTAAATGCAGCTACAAAATGTCCATAACGGACGATCACTCGTTGTGTGTGTATTGTTTAGGCCCTAAACATCTTCAGGAGTCATGCAGCGTTTGTCACGCTTTTTCCTCCCGAGTCCTCCAAGAGAGGAAAAACAAATTAATTTTAAAAGGGCTTATTACACCTTCTTTTGAAGAGGCTTTATCTTCTTCCTCTTCACCTTCGAAGAAGAAGAAATCGTTGGCTCCGACCAGCCCGTCGGAACCGGCCAAGAAATCTCGGCAGGCTTCTCCATCGGCTCCACGGACTTCGGAGCCGAGGGCGGAACGGTCTGCCTCGATGCCTCCAGCCTCGACTCCTCTGGCTTCGGAGCCGACGGCTAGAGCTTCGAGAGGCGGGTCACCTTCATCAGCTCCTCTGCCTTCGGAGCCGATGAGAGTCACCCGCTCAGACTCTTCCCCTTCGGCGCCGAAGTCCTCTTCGGCTCCGAGGGAAATTGCATTGGTTATGGAGTCTCCCTCGGCGCCGATATTTATCGAGACGATTCGGAGCCAGTCCCCCAGTCCTTCGGAACCGGTGGAGAAGTCGACTCAAACTCGTTCGATCTCTTCTCGGTCTTCGAGGATGTCTGATTCGGACATCGACAGGGTACTTCAAAGGCTGTTTCAGTCTCCTGTCTTTCAAAAGTTGGTTTCGGCTCCAGCCCAGTCAGCTCCGGAGCCAATTGCCCACCCTGTTATTGTAGTTCCTCCTCCAACAGCCTCGGCACCGTTGGAGCCGGTGCTGGTGGAGCCGATGGAGGGTTTCGGGTCGGCTCCGACCCTTACTCTAACCCCGACCTTCGGATCGGAGTTCGGTACTCGGACCTCCTCGGTCGGCCCCGGGGGGGTGACGCTTCGGAACCGATGTTTTCGGTTCCAAGCCTCCCTCTTGGTGCGTCAGCTGCGGGAGTGCCGTCTACTGTTGTGGCCTCGGGGGCCGGACCTTCCCAGGACTCTGGGGGTCCGGCCTTCAGGGCCATGAGGAGTGCTTTGGCCAAATCTTCTTTGGCTACCTCCACTGTCTCTCCGGCACCTTCCCTTGGCACGGAGACTGCCTCCTTTGTTGTCCCCCTGTCTCAAGACAGCGGAGCCCTGGGGCCTGAGGTCACCCCCATCGGGAGTTCCCCCCTTCCTGGAGGTCCTGCCGAGGCATCTTCGGAGGAACCTCCAAGGAAGAGACAGTGCAAGAGGAAGCATGTCGACTCCCCTGACGAGTCTCACCTCGGACACCGACCTCGATGATGCGGAAGGGTCCCCCAAGTCGTCCTTGGATGATGTCTCCTTTGCGGACATCTTAGAAATCCTGAAGCAACGAGGCGACTGGCAGGCCAAACCCCCTTCTGCTGAGGAGTCGGTATTCCTCAAGGCCTTCGGGGCTCAGCCCTCCACCTCCTGGGTGTCTCCGCCCTTCGATGAGCTTCTAGATTTGATCTCTTGAAGGGCGTGGGAGCACCCGGATTCTGTGGAACTGGTGCCAGCTCGCCCCAATAAATTTCTTTCAGCCCCCCCCCCCCGAAAAGGAATTTCTCTCCAAAGGTGTGGCTGTAGATGCCCTGGTGGTGGCATCTGCTACCCAACAAGATGTGGCAGAGGCATCTACGTCCGTCCATCCTCCTAATAAAGAGTCCAAGAGCATGGATCTGTACGGGAAGCGCACCCTTACTTCAGCAGCCTTTACTTTAAGGTCTCTGAATTATCTGACGCACTTCACCAGACTTCAGAGGGATCTGGTCAAGGAACTTTCAGATACCCTCTCTGGTAACCTACCTGAGCAGTTGGCCCAGACGGTCCGCTCTCAGCTGACTACCTTATCTTCTTTATCGAACTCGTCCATGAGGCTCATTTCGTATGCAGCCAAGTGGGCGAGTAGAGCGGCAGGAACAGGTGTTGCTCTACGGAGACAAGCCTGGCTCCGCCTGTGTCACTTTGTGGAAGCCTTCAAGTCTTCCTTTGCCGACGCTCCCTTCGATGGGTCCTCTCTGTTTGGACCCAAGGTAAAGGACACCTTGACCCGCTGTGAACAAGAGGGTAAGACCTTGACTGCCGTAGGGGCACGGTTTTCCACTCCCTTCAGGCCTTATCCCAATGCTAGAAGAGGGGGGAAAATGTGGTTCCATAAATCTCAAAAGGCTTACTCCTCACAGCAGGGCGATCCCCCTTCTAGAGGCAGAGGAGGGGGAAATTTTTCAGGAAGACGTCGTCCCAGAGGCGGCGGAGGCCCCTGCAACACTGGTAACCGCGAGTCCTTTCGTGGCTCTTCAACCTTCCAGCATCCCTGAAGGATTGCCCGACTGTGCAGCTCCGGAGCCAGTCGGGGGTCGTTTTTCGAAGCACCTAAAGGCCTGGGAGGGTATCACTCAGGACCGATGGGTGCTCCGAATCATCGCCGGAGGTTACACCATCCACTTTTCTCAACCCCCCCACCACCACCATCCCGGAAAATCCCGGAACCACCACCCAGTCAACGGGATCTCGCAGCCATCGAAATCTCAAAGCTGCTTCAAAAAGGAGTCATCCAACTGGTCCCCGAAGGCCAGACCGGATTAGGGACTTACTCAGGATTCTTTTTGGTGCCAAAAAAGACCGGGGACTTGAGGCCCATCTTGGATCTCAGCAAACTAAACCGATCTGTCAAGAAGTCCAAGTTCCGGATGGTCACCTTACAATCCATTCTCCCGCTGCTGGAGAAGGGTGTTTGGATGTGCTCCATAGATCTCAAGGACGCCTATTATCACATCCTGATAGATCAGGCGTCCAGGAGACACTTGCGCTTCAGCCTGGGAGACAGTCATTTCCAGTTCCGTGCACTGCCCTTTGGTCTCACCACAGCCCCCAGGGTGTTCACCAAATGTTTGGCGGTGGTGACTGCTCACCTGAGAAGTCTAGGATTCCAGGTGTTTCCATACCTAGACGACTGGCTCCTAACTGCCACCTCCAGGCGTCTACTCTTGCAAAACCTAGCAGCCACTATATCTCTAGGCAACTCCCTAGGAATCACCTTCAATTGGGCAAAGTCTGTGTTGCTGCCATCTCAGCGCATATGGTTTATCGGAGTAGAGATAGACTCAAAGCAAATGCGGGTCTATCTTCCTACGGAGAGGATAGAAACATTACAGTCTCAAGTTCAAGCCTTGCTCCTCAAACGCCGAGCCCCAGCCAGGGTGGTCCTACAACTGTTAGGTTTCATGTCGGCCACCGTTCTCCTAGTCCTCTTGGCAAGGTTACATATGAGGATTCTCCAGTGGCTCCTGTCAGTCCAGTGGTCTTATCAGGATCTCCCTCTCAGTCACCTCATTCTGATCACAGAGACGTGCAAACAGGACCTTCGTTGGTGGCTTCTTTCCTCCAATCTGGATCAGGGGTGACCCTTCGTTCCACCACCTCCAGTGGCCACATTGACTATGGACGCCTCCCAGACGGGGTGGGGGGGACATTACCTGGGCAGGTCAGTCCAAGGCAAGTGGCACTCAGACGAGAGTCTCCTCCACATCAACATACTGGAAATGAGGGCGGTGCTTCTATCACTGCAAGCACTACACAGTTACCTCCCCCAGGGCATGATTGCCATTCAGTCCGACAACATGTCAGTAGTCTGGTACCTGAACAAGCAGGGAGGGACCAGATCCTACCCCCTTTGCAGAGAGGCCATGAAGGTATGGGATTGGGCGATTGCAACCAAACGTTCTCTGGTAGCAACACACATTCCAGGGAGATCCAATGTGATAGCCGACAGACTGAGCAGAACTGTTCTCTCCCCTCACGAGTGGTCTCTGAACGACAGAGTGGCAACTCAGATTTTCAGAAGATGGGGAACTCCTTGTTGCAACCTATTCGCAACCCCCCTCAATACGAAATGCCAACGGCTCTTCTCTCTCACCCCAGTTCCGGGGGAGATTTCCAAGGATGCCCTAGTCCAAGCTTGGCCCACCGGCCTGCTATACGCCTTTCCACCGGTTCCCCTTCTTCCCAAGGTGATCCAGAAGGCGATTCGCTTGGAGAGCAAGATGATTTTAATTGCCCCATACTGGCCTCGTCAAGTCTGGTTTCCCTTTCTTCGGAAATATGCACTGGATGGTCCATGGTTCTTGGACCAGGTTCCGGACATCTTGACCCATCAGTCGGGACTGCATCACCAGTCCCTTCACTCGTTGAAGCTAACAGCTTGGCTCCTCCTCTTCCGACCTTAGTCAGGAACCATGCTTTGGATCCGGAAGTCATACATATCTTGTCCTCGGCCCACAAGAATTCTACTAAGAAAATGTATAACAGCAAATGGAAGAGATTTGCTATTTGGGCCCAACTCTGGGGATTAGATCCCATAACTGTCCCGGTATCAGAAGTTCTGAAGTTTTTAGTTTCTCTGTTCAATCAAGGTTCTTCGGTCTCTACCATTAAGGTTCAATTGGCAGCTATTTCCAATTTTCATGAGAGCATAGAACCACCTTTGATGAGCAACAAGTTGTGTAAAGCCTTCATGAAAGGTGCTGGGCTGCTTCGGCCCCCGATGTCTCATCCCGCTCCACCGTGGGACCTTAATGTTGTGCTAGGTGCTTTGACCTCTTCCCCCTTCGAACCGGCAGCAACTTGTGACTTGAAATTTCTTTCTTGGAAGACTGCTTTCTTAGTTGCAATTACATCAGCCAGAAGAGTTTCGGAACTTCAAGCCCTATGTGTCAAACCACCATACCTGTTTTTTCAGAGTATCCCTCAGACCGAATCCATCCTTTGTTCCCAAGGTTTGTTCTAGTTTTTGTCTGCAACAGTCATTGGAACTTCCAGTTTTCTTCCCAAAGTACTCAGAGCGGAATACATCTTTCACACCTTAGATGTTCATAGACAATTGCGCTTCTATTTGGATAGGACGCACCAAACACGGAAAACAGATCAGTTGTTTGTGTCCTTTTCGGACAATAAATTGGGCAAAGCCGTCACGAAAGTCACTATTGCCAAGTGGATCAGAGACTGTATCAGTCATACTTACTTCATTTCTAATAAAGAGCTTACATCTACTGTGAAAGCTCATTCTACCAGGGCTATGGTTACTTCGGCAGCTTTTCATTCTAAGCTTGCCATTAGTGACATTTGTGCTGCGGCTACGTGGTCTTCTCCTCACACCTTCATTTCTCATTACAAATTGGACATGGCATCTCGGGGGCGAGCTTCATTTGGTTCCACAGTTCTCAGGAGTGTTTTCCAGTGAGCCACCCAGGAATCAGGTGCTAGGGACGCTGTCCCATCAGTACAGAATGTAGGCGAGATAGGATCACATAACATCTTTTAGTTATGTACTTACCATAACTTTAGATGTTTGGGATCCATCTCGCCTACATTCCTAATAACCCACCCTCCTTCCCCCTGCCTTGGAGATCAGAAGAGACCGGACGGTTCGAGTTCAGCCGTTTCATCTTGATACACCTGGCAATGTTATATCAACAGTCTATGTGTGTGTGTGCATGTGTGCGGACAAACAAGATCTGGGAAAGCAGTGGTGGTGCATCCTGGGATGTAGGATAGCTCAGCCAATAAGAGACTTCGTTCTATAGTATAGCGTGCCGAGTCGGAGCCGAGGATCGGCTCCGAACCCATCAGTACAGAATGTAGGCGAGATGGATCCCAAACATCTAAAGTTATGGTAAGTACATAACTAAAAGTTTCACTGTTGGTAATAATGAAAAGGACCCTGACCTAATCCTTATTACGAGGCATAAGCATGCATGTGGTAACACTGTACAAATTAAACACATATTGAACAACAAAAAAGTGGTTAAAATGCAATATTGGTTTCTTCTGCATTTAATTATGCAGTCATCATTGTGCCATAGAGTATAGAATTAGAAATGCATATTGTTAGAAACCGTGGTAGTGATATGGTGGTAAGAAAGGTAAAGAAAGTACCCTTTGGATGTTTAGGGCTGTATAACAAAAGCAAAACAGAAACAAAGCTGAAGTTAAGAAAACAAGCTCAGTTAAGCCGTAGTGTGCATTTGTTATGCTTCTTTTCCCTGGGTAAAATCATGAGCAACAAATACATTTAATAAGGATAATGAATATTTGACCATGCTTACCAGTAAGAACTTTTGGGTTAGTTTTATATACTGACTTTTTTGTTTACAAATATTCTTTTAATGTTTTTCTTGTTTCTCCTTATCTGTCCCCACTTTTTAGCATTGAAAAGGTGTCAAAAATCACTTCTCCATGCCTGATCATTCATGGTACAGAGGATGAGGTGATCGACTTTTCACATGGTGTGGCACTGTATGAGCGTTGTCCAAAGGCAGTAGAGCCCCTCTGGGTAGAGGGGGCAGGACATAATGACATAGAACTTTACAGTCAGTACCTGGAACGCTTGCGCAAGTTCATCTCCCAAGATCTGTCTGTGCAACGGAACTAAGAAAGGGTGATTAAACATTTTACCTGGAGGATGGAAGCTGAAACTGGATGAAAGCAGCAAAATTGCCAGAGGCACTTAATCTTCTGTGCCAGAAAATCCTTAGATGGGCAAGCTAGGAGGCTGGAAACAATGTGGCTTTATATTTTACCAATTAAAAAAAATCAAGAAAGAGGGACAGAAAAGTAGAATGTATATTTTTGGTCTCTGGTAACCTTTTTTTTTTCAAAACAGAAGCTTGTTTTTGTAGGCATTTTGAACCATTCAAGTTAAACTGTAGGAAAGATGCAAAAGGAAATTGACAGCAGCTTGTTATGGACTGTTGCATACGCCAGCTAATATCCCGCCCCTTGCCTTCTTTTTTCTCCCCAAGGTACTAATTTAGAAGTCTAGAGCAAAAGAAAATCTATTCAGGTTTTGTATTAAAATATAACAGTCTGTTTGCTGGTCTCACAGTATCTACACATTTTTTTTTTGGCATGTTGCTTTGACAGTGGGCTGAGCTCTCTAGTTTGGTGGCATCAGTTTGACCTTATGGCCATAGGCAGTCCATGTGAGTTTAAGCTGCAACTGTCTTCTAACTTTTATTGCTGTATATAACTTTTGATACTGTTTAGAGTCCTTTACTCAAGGTATGTTGCATTCTAGTATATATATTTTATGCTACATAGCAAAGTTAAAGGAGATGCAGAAAGCCTTGTGACCCTTTAGGATATTTTTGAGCTGCATCTTTGTCTATCTCAGGTTGCCTGGTACTGCTGTTGGTGTAGTGGGTACAGGTAATTTTCTGTACGCTAGCAAACACCAAAGGAGAAGGGACCATTAATGTTTGGACATAAATATCCATGTGGGCTTATGTTTGTTGTTGTTATGCACATGGGCAAGTTCCACTATTACTTCATAAGCATTAGTAAAAAGACAGTTGTTAACCCTACCTGTAAACTGGTGTAGAGTTATGTTTTGAGAGTGGGGTTCCTTTGAGGCAAAATGTTTAATAAGAAACTTTCTGTAGTGCATCTTTCTGTCCCTACCAGGAGGAAGTTGCTGCAGTTCACATGCAAAGCTGCTGTATTCCTTTTGGTTTAAGTAAGGGAAAAGTAGCCCTGCTGAATTGCACAACACTACCAAAGTTGAATTCAGTGACTTTTAATTGTAAATCAGGAGGGCTAGAAGTTAGAGCTTGTAATGGAAAGCCACAGTGGACTTTTGGGATATATTCCCCCAACAAAGGTTCCAAAGCTTCATTTTGTGGTGGTCATGTTGTGACCCATGGTTTCAATATACCATGTATGTGTTGGATTGTTGCCATTTACGTAACCACATATTGAATTGTGACCTTACTAAAAGGTATTCTTCTGGAAGATGGGCATCTTAATGTGAAATGAATTCTTCCAATACATTGTGGGAAGGGGTTAGTGTGAAAGGATTCTACATATGGGGAGTTTATGCAATGGCATTTCATGCTTATTGTGAACATTTTGACCAATATTTCTATTTTGGACTGCTGTTCGTATCATGTTTCTTAGACTGGACTTTTTACTGCATTTTAATTGGGAAGCACTTGCTTCATTTAGTGCAGCTGCTTAAAGGTTCAACCGTTATCAGCCAGATTTTAAGGCAAGCAATTTATAGTAGCCATTGAGTGAATTTGACGGGTAAAAATAGAGTAAATGCTTGTCCTTTATATTACAGGACTTTCTCCTAATTAAAAAAAAAAAAGAAAGAAAAGCAAGTCAAATTGTTGAATAAAACATAAATAAATTCTCTTTAGGAAGGCTGCCCCCTGCCATCTGCTAATTTCTTTAGTGACGCGGTGTTCTGGCATGTAGTCATTTAGGTCACTTTTGAGAATTCCTGGTGTGAAGGCAGGCAGAGAGAGAGAGAGAGCAATCCTGACTCTCATGTGGAGGAGCAGCCTTTCTTTCTAGTATATGCAGTCCATTTGTTGGATCACTGCATGATGACAGGCTGTACCTTTTGACATTCCAGACAAGATTCATATAAGATAGTGGCACAGTCATATATTATGTTAACTGCTATTACTGCTGACTTTTAAGTGAGATGAAGTTAATAAGAGCACCAGCACTATGAAGAAAAATGCCGTCCATGTAGTCTCCTTTGATAGCCTCTCTGTGCTCACTCCTCAGCACCACCAGGCTATCCCACTGGCTTGCTCATTTCTTATACCTGGCTTACTGACTGGAGTAGTTGAGAGCATGACACCTAACAATGGAAAAACAAACTGCCCTCGGAGCCAGAGAACTGGCAAGTGATTGGTTGCAAGTAATGCTACTAATATTGAATCCCGCGATCAAAGGAACGTTGTTAATAGTATCTGACAAATCTCCCCATCATAATTGGAAGGATTACCATTATGAACAAACATAATTTCAGAACTTGAAAATTTAAAACTTTTTCTTTGCCCTTACCTTGAAGTGCATTGACAATGGAGATAGCGTGTATCAAGGTAGGGGGTGTGAGAGCAACTCTGCCATAAGCAGGGTAGGGCCTACAAAATATACATGAAAAAGTCTTGAGTTCTGAAATTATGCCCATTTGTGGTTATCTTCACAGTTTACATAAGGAGCTGTCTGAAGAATAGGATGACGTTCTTCGTGTTTCACTATTGCAGTCATCACATTTGGGTTATCTGCTTGCAGTAGCCCTCAGTCGGCCTGATTAACAAAGTCTTGGGTTTTGCGTCGGTTTTCGTTTTTGAGTTTCAGAACCAAAGTCTTCAACTAAAAGCTAAGTACCCTGTTGGGGAAACCTTTTCTTGCTCTAAACCGATGTCAGTAAAAGTAAATAATTGCATTATTTGTCGAAAGCAAATACCTCATAAAGATTTTCATTCGTACTGTATTCCTTGTCTAGGCCCTGACCACGACGTACCTCGCTGTCGGTTTTGTGCCTTATTTAAACCATGAACTATCCATTGGTATATTTATGCTTCTAAATATTTTGGTGCTCAGTTCAGTTATCCTGATATGTCTTCGGTAAACCATCCAACTACCGACATTCCGAAAAAATGCAGAGACAGAGAAAGGCCGCCGAGGTTCAAAGCTGCCCACGACACTTCTCCTAAGCCAGTCGCCAGTTCGCCGGTACTCCATGAGGTGCTTTCGCAGCCCCTGATAACCACTACTTCAGATTTGCAGGCCTCTACTGAGACCCATTCGGAGTCCGGTATGCCACGAGATGCTTCAACTGTGGAATCTGCAGATGGCTCTACCTTGGATGGGTCCGGAGCCGCTGTGCAGGCACCAGCTTCTGAGGGTGTATTCAGGCCTACTGACTTGCGTATTAAACCGATGCCCTGTTCTTCAAGGCCTAAAACTCGAACCATACCTAGAAAACTGACACCCAGACCGCATGGCCAGGCCTCTATGCCTAAAAAACAAATAAGAATGGCTGAAGACCTTATTACTTTAATCAGGGGTAGCCATCCTTCCCCCTCTTAAGAGACCTAGGACTGAGTTTGCTTATTATACTTCTGACCAGGATTCTGAATTTTCTGTTTCCTCTGACCAGGATTTACCCTTATCTACCTACGAGGATTCTGATGCTGAGGACTTTATTCCCTCTGCATCCCCCCCCCAGAAGATTTTTCTTTTGGTGCAACCTTGCATACTCTCAGGGAGCATTCTCATTGGGAAAGTCAGGATTTCTCTGATTCTGAAAAGAGGTTAGGGATTTCTTACTCCTGCCCCAGCACAGGCCTTTAGCCATACCTCCTGTACTAGACATTGTTGATGATGCTTTTTCGGAATCTAGCTTGGCCCCTGACTCTTTACCTCCTGCTCCCAGAAAACCTGATAGACCTGACCCTCAGAAGTTCCTTTTTAAAAATGCTACTGCAGATCCTGAGACCATTTCACAGGGACCCAAGGGCATTAAAGCTACTACTGCCAAAAATCCTACCCCCTCTGATAGAGACTCCAGGGCGCTGGATAGATGGGGTAAGAAGGTATACACTTCTGCAACTTTGGCCATTAGGGCCTTAAACTGCCAGTTTCAAGTATCAGCAGCATATTATTGGATTGCTTAAACAGAAACTGATGTTGATTCCTGACTGTGCTGACAATAAGGATTTACAGGATTTACTGCATTCAGCTGAAAAGTTGGAAAACGTACTTTGCAATGTGGTTTTGATTCACTAGAGGCATCTTGCAGGGCTGCTGTAACTGGGTCTGTACTTAGAAGGCATGCTTGGCTTAACGAGCAATCCTTTCCAGATCATGTTAAAGTGAAATTACTGGATGCTCCCTTAAACCAGGACCGCCTGTTTGGCAACAAGGTAGAAGAAGTTCTTAAAAAGATGGAGGAAAAAAACTAAATCTATGCAACTGTTAAAGATTTTTTTACAAGTACAACCTCCAAGGTTTAGTAGGCATTGGCCTTCCAAGAATTGGTCCTTTCCTGCCTCTTCCAGACCTTCTCAGTCCAAACTCAGATCTAGCAGAGCTCCCAGGCTTCATTCACAGGGTTCGCACAGGACTAAGCAGTGAGGAGCCTCCACTTCCAAATCTGGGGGTAGTAAAACTCCCCCCTATGGTAAACTGTCTCAATGACTTCTTTTTAAAACTGCCAAGCACTTCTCAACTGACTGCCCCTTTGGGGGGAAGATTGCTCTTCATGCAAAGAACTGGGAACGCATTATCCAGGACAAATGGGTTTTAAATATAGTGTCCCAGGGATACAGATTTCACTTCCATATGTTACCAACACCAAATGAGTGGCCAGATCTACCCCCAAATCAGTGAGCAGAGCCCCAAAAGCAAGTATTTTCTCTCTTAAGCATGGGGGCTATTCATTTGGTACCAGAAGAGGAATAGGGACAAGGTTTCTACTCTAGACTTTTCTTGGTACCCAGAAAAGACAATTCATGGTGTCCTATCCTGGACCTGTCTACTCTAAACGCCTTTTTGGTGATTCCAAAATTCAAGATGCTGTCTCTTCACCAGTTGCTCCCTATGCTAGGCAAAGATGCCTGGTTGGCAAAACTAGATTTAAAGGAAGCATACCTGCACATCCCAATCAGGGAATCTTGCAGAAGATACCTACACTTCAACGCAGGCTACACGCACTATCAGTTTTCTGCAATGCCCTTTGGTTTATCTATTCACAAAGTGCCTAGCTCCAGTCATTGCATTTTGCAGGCAAAGAAATATTCAAATATACCCATACTTGGATGATTGTCTAATTCAGGCAGAAAGCCAGGCCATACTTTTGAATCATATGGCCTTTGTACAGAGGGTGCTAACTTGTCTGGGGTACACCGTAAATGAAAAGAAATCACACCTGGTACCCTGTCAAATTATATTCCTGGGAGCAAGCTTGAATACAACTTCCTAGATGGCTTTCCTTACGCCAGAGAAACAAATTCAATTGACAACCTACTTCGAACAAGTGGCCACAAAAACCCTGCTATATGCAAGGCAAATACTACAAGCCTTGGGGTTCATGGCCTCCTGCATTCTTCTAATTCCATATGCAAGACTGAATATGAAGAAACTACAATGGTATCTAAAAAGCTTATGGTGTCAACATTCTCAGGGTCTATAAGCAATGATTCCTATCATACCTTGCCTATGCCTAGAGTTCCTTTGGTGGGTAGAGGCCTGCCACCAAAACAAGGGACTACCATTCACACTAGCCCCTGCCCCCCAAACTGTAACAACAGACGCATCAGACTATGCATGGGGGGCTCACTTGGCAGGGAAGTGTATTCAGGGCAAATGGAACCCAAGTCAAATGCACCTGCATATCAATCAAAAAGAAATGTTAGCTGTACAGAATGTCCTTAGAGCCTTCAAGAACCACATTCTTCCAGGACAATTAATGGTAAAGACGGACAACACCACTGTTATGTGGTACATAAACAAGCAGGGGGGTACACATTCTTACTCCCTCTGCAGACTAGCCATGGCATTGTGGAACACAGCCCTGAGCTGCCAAGTGCATCTACAAGCTCAATTCCTGCAAAGAAAACTAAATACACTGGCAGACAAACTAAGCAGAAACCTCATGGACCCACATGAGTGGAAACTGGAACCAAGGATTTCAACATGTTGGCAAGCAAATGGGGGAGCCCAGATATAGACCTGTTTGCCTTCCCCCAGAACTATCAATTGGACAAATTTTGCACGAGGATTCCCCACAAACAAGCTTGGAAAGTGGATGCTCTGTCCTTCAGTTTATGCCTTTCCTTCTCTGTCTCTGCTCTCCAAAGTACTGCTAAAGATCAAACAAGACAAACCAAGGACGATTTTGATTACACCAGACTGGCCACGCCAACACTGGTACCCCCTCTTGCACAGTGTGTCACTGTTGGCCCCATGGCACCTGCCTCAGACTCCTACCCTATTGTCTCAGCAGGAGAACCAGATTCTGCACCCTCAGCTTCAAACACTGAACCTAGCAGTCTGGCTAATTACCTAATCTCTCCTTGACCATCCCTCAGTAAACCAGTGATGAATATCATTTTAGAGGCAAGGAAGCCTAGTACTAGAAAATCTTATGCTGAAAAATGGAAAAGATTCTGTGTCTGGGACCAATCTCAAGGGGATGAGCACAGCAGTGCACAATTTACCTCAGATTTTACAATACTTAACTGAGATGCTTCACAAGGGCCTGTCTTTCTCCTTCATCAAAATTCACGCCTCCACCATTTCAGCTCATTATAACACAGAACCTCCCCTCTTCTGTCATCCACTGCTCAAGCAGTTCCTCAGAGGGGCCAAAAAACTTACGTCCACCCAGGAGAGCTTCAACTCCAGTCTGGGACCTTAACTTTGTATTGGAGAAAACTCACTCTTCCCCCTTTCGAGCCAGCTGCTACTGCAGACTTAAAATTCCTTTCTTGGAAAACAGCTTTCCTTTTAGTAATCACTTTAGCAAGAAGAGTATCTGAATTACAGGCCCTTGTGGCAGTGGAGCCTTTCATCATCTTTCATGTGGACAGGGTGTCCCTCAGGACCAATCCCTCCTTCATGCCCAAGGTTGTTATCCAGTGTGGCCCTTAATCAGTCCTTTCATTTGCCGACCTTCTTTCCTAATCCACAGAACAAAGGGGAACAGTTACTGCACTCATTAGATGTGTACACACAACTTAGATTCTACTTGGACAGGACTAAACCTCAAAGGAAATCTGAACAACTGCTGGTGGCATTTGCTGCAGGGACAGAGGAGAAGGCTATTTCAAAGCAAACCATTTCCAAATGGATAGGCCATTGCATTCAGTTTTGCTACAAGCACCATGGAAAACCTATCCCACAGGGGATCAGACCCCACTCAACCAGGGCTGCATCTACCTCTACAGCCTTTCTCAGAGGCGTCCCTACCAGGGACATCCTAGAAGCTGCTACCTGGAGTTCTGTACATACTTTCACTAAGCATTATTATCTGCCAATTTTCTCTAAATCCAGAGCTGGCTTTGCCACTGCAGTCTTCCAGAGCCTTATAGCTGGTCCTAATGCTATCTAAATTCCTCCTCCCATCCTTAGCTTTGGGAATCTACCCAATTGTGGTGATTGCAACAGTGAAACATGAAGAACATAGTACAGTTTTGTACACTTATCCTAAATGTAGATGTTTGAGTGTATTCACTGTTGCAGTCCTGGTTACCCTCCCTTCAGCCCCCTTACTTTTTTTGGCTGTACCTCTGTTCTTCTTTACTATGCTCAAAAGCTTTTTGGTGTATTTGCTTTTTTGTTGGCGGTTTAACCTTGTATATTTATAGATTTAATGGCCTCACATTAGGGGGCATCTGACATCTGGGGTAAGAAAAACTGATGTAATGGCGTCTGCTGCATGTTTTATAACCCTGACGACCTGATGTCACGGAAGAAGGGTCAGCAAACGACGCAGGACCAAAGACTTTGTTAATCAGGCCGACTGAGGGCTACTGTAAGCAGATATCCCAGCTATGATGACTGCAACAGTGAATACACTCTAACATCTACATTTATGGTAAGTGTACACAACTGTACTTTTCTGTGGAGGTACAGTGATAAAAAACTGTTTTAGTACTTTGTCATAATGCTAATAAAAGTGCATAAACTGGAGAGAGAAAGCTATTTGGTCACACTGGAGACAGTATACTTTAAAATGAAGTGATAAAAGCTACAGTCCTCAACAAAGCATTACATTGATGTTTTTCACCTGACCAGAAACATAAAATGCTTTTTTCCCATTCCTGAGGTTTAAGATCTGTATTTAATCAAAGCCACTATTAAAGTAATTTTGAAATATATTACTTTGCACTGACTTTTCTGATCATGTTTAATGTACAACCTTTATATACAGACACCATGATACTGTTGTTGTATGTCTTGACAGGCAGCTTTCCATGTTGCCAGAATACACCAAAGTTCAATTTCTCAGTGTCACAGATTCACTGTAATGTTGGCATTGTAGGGAAGGTCCTGTCATGGTGCTACATAAACATCTTCACATAGTGGCATCTGTTTTTTTTTTTTTTTTTCCGGACCCAATATCTTCAGCTTTTCTTTGCCACTAAGAATATTAATGTACGTTATTGCCAGAGTTTACAACCAAGAGTATTTTGCTCAACTGACTAATGTTTTTAGATGCATCATTCACTTGTTTGTCATCTCAAAGTAATATCTTTCACAGCTGTTGCAGAAAGCAGGTTTATTATAAGAGAGAGGCCTTGTGGAGTACTAAGAATATCTGAACTGTAGCGTAAAAGGGTGTATTATGAGGATGATCAGTTGTATGGGCGGAGCATCCACCAGTGATGCTAGTGGTCCAGGATTGAGTAACATCCTGGGTTCAGAAGTCTGTTCAGGGGACAGAAGAATGGAGCAGTACAGTGATGTGCTTTCTTTATGACTAGATCTGGGACTACAAAGACTGTGCTGCTTGTGCATCCATGGTGGAAACCAGGGAAAGGTAACATCAGTCCATTCAACATACCTCAAATGTATTAAAGGCGCATCTCTCACCTTCAGTGGAGCAAGGCTACTGTGGGGTGGGGCTCAGCAGAAGTACATGTCAGGTAAAGGAAAGTGTTTGCCCCAGTATATGGTGCTAAACTTGAACCTTGCCGCATGGACTCTTATCTGTGAGAATGAAAATAATTGGGTTGCATTCAAAGAGCAATACAAAAAATAATAAGGCAACATTTGCTTGATCAAGCCATTATTATATGTTCATGTGTGTTCTTTAATATCATGTGAATCTCCTTAAGAAACTGTTAACTCTGATAAGGAAGGAGATAGCTTCACATGGAATTATTTAAGTAAATGAGAAGTGATTGACTTGCCCACCTTGCCCGTTTCTATGCATGTAAGTTGCTGACTCCAGTTGACTAGTAGCCTGTGTCATCCTGTTACACTAGTGCAGCAGCATTTTGTCACATTGAATGGTTGTATTTATCTGCTGTCATTAGCACCTTGATCTTGATAAGAAGGTAATTTTGCATGTCCACTACCCTTCCCATTATTTAATACTTGCCATGCTGTCCATTTGGCATGGTGATTAGATTTCCTTCTGCTGTCTTGGTGACAACTTCAGAAACACTCTAAATCAACATGATGGCCATGTCAGGATGTTTAAAGTAAATGGTGAGATGCTAATAGAGCTTTGTAGTTCTATCTGTGTGACTGTTTTATAAATGCATTTTTATGAATGTGTATGTGAAGATGCTGCAGAACAGTGCAGTGTATTGGGGAGTAGGAACCTGTATGCCTACCTTTATATGAGGTGTTTGAAGCAGGTTTCATTCTGCCTGTTCTGGTAATATTTGGTGGCTGTTAAGCTTTGCTGTATTTCTTCTCTGAAAAATATTTATTGAATGAAAACCAAAATATGTAATACTCTAGTCAGTGCTTTAAAAAAAAAAAAAAAAAAGAGGGAAAGTTTATAAGTACCTACCTATGTCAAAATTGCTGAGGAATCAAGGAGCCTTTTTGTATGTTCATGTTTTACTGTTGCAGTCATCACACTTGGGTTTATCTGCCTGCAGGTAGCCCTCAGTCGGCCGGAATACCAGAGACTTAGTGTTTCTGCGGTTGCTGTCGCTCCAGGACTGACATCAGGGGTATAAAAACAGGCAGCCCGACACCATTACATCAGTCTTTCTTGCCGAGGAGCCCAAAGCAGAAGCAGTTCACATGAGTGCCGGTGGGCCGCTACCTGAGTTTTCGTTTCCGAATTGAATTATCCTGAAGTCTTCTAAAGCTAAGTACCCCTTTGGGGATCCTTTTTTCTTGCTCTAACCAATGTCAGAAAAAGTTAACAATTGTCTTGCCTGTGGAAAATAAATACCACACTGAGATTTACATTCTTACTGTGTCACCCGTTTAGGCCCAGACCATGATGTACCTTGCTGTCGGTTTTGTGCCTTGTTCAGTGCCCGAGCTATTCATCTTTGGGCCCTTATTGTCGCTAAATACTTTAGTTCTCGATCTCTGTATTCCAAAATGGCTTCGGTAAGCCATCCGACTAATGATCTTCTGAAAAAACATAAGGATAGAGAGAGAGACAGACCCCACAGGTCCAAAACTGCTGACGACACTTCCGTTAAGCTAGTCGCCAGTTCACCGGTACTCAGTGAGGCACTTTCACAGCCCCTGATGCCCGCTTCAGTGGGTTCACAGGCCTCTACTGAGACCCGTTCAGAGTCCGATATGCCGCGAGACTCTTCTTCGACTGCGGGACCTGCGGATATCTCTACCTTGGGTGAGTCCGGAGCCACTGACCAGGCACCGGCTTCTGAGGAAGTTCTTTGCACTACCGATATTTGACACAAACCAACTTCTTTCGCGTCTTCAGTTCTGTCTAAAACTGCCAAGTTTCTAAGGCCAAGAGTATGAGCAACGCCTAAAAAACCAATGACACAAACTCAAGCACCTGCTTCCCTGCCACAACATCAAATGCTTAAAATGGCAGAAGACCTTATTATGCTGATTAGGGGAAGCCAGCCTTCCCCTGCTAAGAGGAAAAGTGACCTGTCCCCAGCAGCTTTAACAGACCAAGAGTCCGATTACTCTGAGGTATCTGATTATGAAGACGTGCATTTATCTGCTTATGAGGATTCAGATGCAGAGGAATCCATTCCCTCTGCTTCTCCTCCAGAGGATTTTTCTTTTGGTGAAACCTTGCATACTTTGAGAGCATTTCTACTGGGAGTGCCAAGACTATCCTCAGTCCAAAATGAGACTCAAATTTCTAGATTTGCCACAACATAGGCCTTTAGCAGTACCCCCAGTCCTGGATGTTGTGGATGATGCCTTTATGGAATCCAGTCCAACTCCTGATACTTTACCCCCCCCCCCCTGCTCCTAGGAAGCCAGACAGGTACTACAAAGTCCCTGACTCTCACAAATTCCTTTTTAAAAATTAGACTGCCGACCCAGAGGTCATCTCCCAGGGGTCTAAAGGTATCAAAGCAACTACAGCTAAGAATTCCACCCCTTCGGACATGACTTCCAGAGCTTTAGACAGATGGAGTAAGAAAGTATACACCTCTGAAACTCTCACCATTAGGGCTTTGAATTGCCAGTTTCACATGCTGAAGTACTAACAACATGTTATGGAATTTATTAAACAAAAATTAGCTGCCTTTACAGACTGTGCAGAAAATAAAGAATTGCAAGAGCTTATGCATTCTGCAAGCCAAGTCAGCAAGCATACTTTGCAATGTGGCTTTGACGCTCTAGAAGCATCTGGCAGGGCAGCAGTCACTGGTTCTGTACTGAGAAGGCATGCTTGGCTTAAGGAGCAGGCCTTGCCAGACCATGTCAAATCAAAATTACTAGATGTTCCTTTCAACAAGGGCAATCTGTTTGGCACCAGAGCAGAAGAGGTTCTTAAAAAGATGGAAGAAAAAGCTAAATCTATGCAGACAGTCAAAGATTTCTTGCACATACAGCCTGCTAGATTCAGTAGGCATTGCCCCTTGAAGTATTTCCAGCCCCCTCTAGGCCATCTCAAACTAGACCCAGGGGAAACAGACCCCCAAGCTACAGTCTCAGGGTGTGCAGAGATCTAAGCAATGGAGCATCTCCACTTCAAAAACATGGCCACCCCCTTACGGAAAGAATTCACTATGACTTCTCAACTCCACTCCTCACCTCTGCCCAACTGCTTGTGCCCCTAGGAGGAAAACTTGCCCATCATGCAAAAAACTGGACTTCATCACCAAAGACCGATGGGTCCTCAACATTGTATCCCAGGGGTACAGATTTTACTTCCACTCACTGCCAACCCCAAAAGGGTTCCCAGACCTTCCTCCAAACCAGTAGACAGAGGCACAAAACCAAGTTCAATCCCTGCTCTCCATAAGGGCAATTCAACCTGTTCCTGCAGAACAGATAGGTCAAGGGTTCTATTCCAGACTTTTCCTGGTACCCAGAAAAGAGGGCACTTGGCACCCAATCCTAGATCTTTCCATTCTAAACACCTTCCTGGTAGTACCAAAATTCAAAATGCTCACCCTTCAGCAGCTTCTTCCTGTGCTGGCCAAGGATGCCTGGTTAGCCACCCTAGACCTAAAAGAAGCCTATCTGCACATCCCTATCAGAGACTCATGCAGGAAATACCTACGCTTCAGGGCAGGATCTATGCCTTATCGGTTCTCTGTACTTCCATTTTGCTTATCCACTGCTCCCAGAGTATTCACAAAATGCCTGGCTCCAGCCATTGCCTACTGCAGACAGAGAAAAATTCAAATTTACCCATACTTGGATGGCTGCCTGATTCAGGCAGGCAGTCAGGAAAGGCTGATGCAGCACCTGACATTTGTAAAGAACCTTCTAACCTCCCTGGGGTACACTATCAATGAAAATAAATCAAAACTAGTCCCCAGTCAAAAGATTGCATTCCTGGGAGCAAGCTTGGACACAGCATCCCAGATGGCATTCCTTACTCCAGAAAAACAAGCCTGTCTGACAGGCTACTTCACTCAAATGACCACCAGAACCCAGCTATCCGCAAGGAAAATCCTGCAGGCCCTAGGGTTCATGGCCTCTTGCATCCTACTAATTTCATATGCCAGACTGCATATGAGGAAATTTCAGTGGTACTTAAAAAGTCTTTGGTGCCAACATTCTCAGGACCTGGAAACTGTCATTCCTATCATACCTTGTCTAAGGGCAGAGTTTCTTTGGTGGGCAGCAGCATGCAACTGTAACAAGGGACTTCCCTTTAGTCAACCCCACGCCGCCCAGACTCTAACCACAGATGCGTCAGACTATGCCTGGGGGAGTGCACCTGGATGACAAGTGCATTCAGGACCACTGGAGCCCAAGTCAAATTCATCTGCACATCAAGCAAAAAGAGATGCTGGCTGTTCAGCATGCTCGAACAGCTTTCAGATCCCCTACTCTCACCAGGACCCCTGCTTATAAAAGCAGATACCACAATTATGTGGTACATCAACAAGCAGGGGGGGAACCCACTCTTACCCACTCTGCAGGCTAGCCATGGCCCTGTGGAACACGGTCTTGAACATGCAAGTCCACCTGCAAGCTCAATTCCTGCCAGGCAAACAAAATTTACTGGCAGACGACTTGAGCAGAAATCTCCTAGACCCACACAATTGGCAGTTAGAGCCCAGCACCTTCAGCCTTCTGATCCAGAAATGGGGGACCCCAGAGGTGGATCTCTTCGCCTCCCCCTGCAATCACCAGCTCAGCAAATTCTGCACCAGGACACCTCACAGCAGGGCCTGGAAAGTGGATGCCCTATCCTTCCAGTGGGTAAATCTGTCAATCTATGCATTTCCCCCCTGTCCCTTCTCTCAAGTATATTGCTAAAGGTAAGACAGGACAGACCAAGGACAATTCTGATTGCCGCAGACTGGCCACACCAGCACTGGTACCCCCTACTGCGCAGCCTGTCACCAGTGCCACCCTGGTACCTACCGCAGAGACCAACCCTCCTCACTCAGCAGGGGGAACAGGTCTTGCATCCGCACCTGCAAACCCTGAATCTTGCAGCCTGCCTTATTCCTTGAATTCTCCTCCAGTGACCAGCCTATGCAAGCAGGTGCTGGACATCATTCTTGAAGCCAGAAGACCCAGTGCAAGGAAATCCTATGTTGATAAACCGATAACAATATTGCTCCTGGATTCAATCTAAAAGAGAGGACACAGCTCTGCCCTCCCTACCTCTAATCCTGGAATTACTTAGCAGATCTACTCCACAGAGGCCTATCCTTCTCCTCCATTAAGATCCATGTCTGTGCCATCTCAGCTCATTACAACACTGAGCCCACCCCTCTTCTCTCACCAAACAGTTCCTGAGAGGGGCAAATAACTGAAGGCTACCAAGGAAAGCACCCACCCCTGCTTGGGACCTTAATTTTGTACTGGAAAAGCTCACACTACCCCCTTTTGAGCCTGCAGCATCATCAGAGTTAAAATTCCTCTCTTGGAAAACAGCATTGCTTCTGGCCATCACTTCAGCTAGAAGAGTGTCTGAGCTGCAAGCACTTATGGCTGTGGAACCCTTCATTATTTTTCATGCTGACAGGGTCTCCCTCAGGACTAATCCTTCCTTTATGCCTAAAGTGGTGTCCAGTGTGGCTCTCAACCAGTCTATTTGCCAACATTCTTCCCTAATCCTCAAAATAAAGGTGAAATGATCCTGCACTCCTTGGACATGCACAGACAGCTCAGATTCTACCTGGATAGGACTAAGCCCTTCAGGAAGTCTGACAGTTACTTAGTTTTGCACCAGGGGCAGAGGGCAAAGCCATTTCAAAACAGACAATTTCCAAATGGATAGCACACTGTATCCATTTTTGCTACAAACACCATGGGAAACCAACCCCTCAGGGGTCAGAACACATTCCACTAGGGTAACTTCTACCTCTACAGCATTCCTCAGGAGAGTCCCTACCAGGGACATTCTGGAGGCTACTACTGGTACACACATTCACCAAGCATTACCACCTGCCTATAGTTTCAAAATCTAGGGTGGGTTTTGCAACTGCAGTCTTACAGGGCATACTAGCCAGCCCAAACTCTTCTTGACTGCCTCCATCCTTTCTTCAGCTTTAGGAATCAACCCAAGTGTGATGACTGCAACAGTGAAACATGAAGAGCATAGTAGAATTGTGTACACTTACCATAAATGTAGATGTTCAAGTGTATTCACTGTTGCAGTCCTGGTTTCCCTCCCTCCAGCCCCCTTCTCTCTCTCTCTCCTCTCTGTGTATATTACTCACCCCTTGCAGGGGTATTGGTATTTACTTTTTACTGGTGGTGATTTTCCCACCATAGCCTAGCTCCCTACTGGGGGGCTCCTGACATTTGGGGCAAGAAAAACTGATGTAATGGCGTCAGCTGCCTGTTTTGATACCCCTGACGACCTGACGTGAGTCCTGAAGCAACAGCAACCGACAGAAATACTGAGTCTCTGGTATTCGGGCCAACTGAGGGCTACTTGCAGGCAGATAACCCAAGTGTGATGACTGCAACAGTAAATACACTCAAACATCTGCATTTATGGTTAGCGTACACAACTGTACTTTGAGTGCAAGCCAGTTACTGCCAAAAAAGGACTGCTAGGTTTATACCCCCAGGTGTTCACCACATATATGTCTTTTGTAGCTGCTGGGAGCAAAGAATATTTCCCTTACCTAGATAATTGACTCCTAGCAGCGCTTTCAATTCAGGTTGTGGTAATTGTTTAAAAAATTGTTTTTTTACATTATTCCATTCTACAGAAAACATCATGAACCTTACAAAACCCTGGTGACTCCCTCTCTGCTTGAATTCATCAGCAACAGCTTGGCTTAAATAACATGTAGAATGTCTTCCAGCAGACAGGATATGTTCCTATCTAGCTAAGGTGTCTGTACTTCTATGTTTGTGTAAATCCCCTGCTTATCTCTGCTGTAAGACTGAGTCATGTGGCTGCTGCAGTAGCCTAAGTACTTTATACAAGTTTTACAGTGGACCATATCCTGTGGTCTTGGGTGGCAGATATTTTATCTCACTTTTGCCTGGATTTCTAGAGTTTGCAAGGTATATATTTTGAGGTGTATGATCCTACCCAACTTAATGAGCAATCTGTTTCTATTGTTCTCTCCCTTGGCAGCAGTCACCATGGAAAAGTCAGACCTAGGGTGGATGGAAATATTTCAACAGGCAAGCATTGAAGTTGTGTGAACATTTTCAAAGTTGGTGTTGCACATCAGTATACTGGAGATGAGTGAAGTTCTGTCCATAAAGTCCATTCAATGTTGTTAGAGTGGACAAACATCCACTCTAACAACATGACAGTGGTTCAGTGCATCAGCAAGTAGATTGGTTACTTTCCTTCCCCTTGCTTTAAGAAGCCATAAGGAGGTGGTAATGCGTTGTCAAAATATCACTTTCTGGTAGCCAGTCCCTTTCCAGGGGAGGTTAACTCACTTATGGACAAGGTCAGTCATTTTCTGCTAATTTCTCAGAAGAGCTCCATCAGTCCCTTGATGGCTTGAAAGATATTCCAGTGAAAAAATAAGCCTTGCTGTAGTCTTATTTTCTTTCCCAGTCAGTAGCAAATGCAGCAGCTTGTTCCTCCTCATCCCTCTACCTTTGGAGTCTCCTGTAGTATTCTGATTCAGAAATGGCCCCATAAACTCTTGTATACATTTCCCATTTCTTGAAAGATGAGGCTCATCCAGAAGGCAAAGAACCAAAGTACAATGTCATTCTCTTTCCATCATGTTGACATTAGCAAGTGCGGTATGACAATGTGCCTCATCTTTTGAAGAAACCTCATACTTTGCACCCAACCAAAAAACTTGTAGTACAGCCGTCAAGCAAACCATACTCAAATATCCACTTCCTCTGGCTAACAGCTTGTCTTTTATAGTTTAGTGCTCAGCAGTCCTTTTCTTCCAGAGTAGTTTATATAATTTCTTTTTCCCAAAAAATTAATGCATGCAAGACTTACAAAGACAGATGGACCCATTTGTCTATGTGGCTAGTTTCTCAAAAAGTAGCAAAACCACACCAATAACTGTCAGCAAAACGCAAGAATAAAAAGCATTATCTGTTGGTTCACCGACACACTTTATGAGAAAATTACACAACTTCAGTTAGCGCTTTCGTGTCCTTCACCTCTTAGAGACTTCTGAAGAGTGTTGGTGAACCAACAGATGCTTTTTATTCTTGCTATGTGGCTAGTGCCATTAAATGGACCCCATTTGTTAGTATTCTGGAGCAAACCTTTAATTCTAGACTTCGCTGTTCTCCTTATCAAAGTACACTTGACTGAGATAAGTTTTCATGAGGGCTTTAATTTCTGTTAGTCTTGTTAAAGGTCTCTGAACCCTTCTTAAAGGAACATTCTTGCTGATTCCACCCCTTAGAAACCCAGCACCACCTTGAGATTTGTACTTTTAGAAACATTCGCCCATTTGAATTTGCATCTTTGGCAAACCTAAAATCCCTTTTTGAGGAGAGACCCTTTGTGACCACTATCACTTTTGTTAAGAGAATTACAAAGCCACAAGCTCTGTCAGTGTAACCACTTTAATCTTTCTGTAAAGGCCAATTGTCTTACTGCGCTATCATGGTAGTAGTTGTTTTTGAATCAACCCCTAACCAAGTATAGCCATCTTGCTGTATTTTTCAGATTAATGTCAAATTTGATGTTTGCCTTTTCATTCTTTCACAATATTGGGTTATGGATCCAATTCATCTACATTTTTCAAACTTTGATCCCAGTCTGAAAACTTCTCCCTCAACCCACAATGCTCCAAACTCTCTATAGCTTCCTCAGATCTCATTTGCCACCAATCAGGTACAGACACAAATTCTTGGTCTCAAGTTTTTTTGAGAACTGTTTTTTGGTTGATAAAGCTAAGTTTAACTTTTACTTTATTAATAATTTCATCTGCTTAGTTTAGCTGGTAGTTGATCTTCTCTTACCTCCCTTCCCATTAGATATCGAAGGTGTTAGGGACTGCTACATTTTACTCAGGGCCGTTGGCACTTCTGCCTTCTGTTTGCTGTGATACTGTTTCTTTCTACATTAGGTTTAGCTTAAACTTCTAAATTTCTAATAGTTATTTAGCTATTTAGTGTGCTAATTGTTGGTCTAATTATCTCAAGTTTATTTTAAACTGCATTTTTTTGGGTGTGCAGTGTTCTTACTGTAACTTTGACTGTGTCATAATTTTTAGAATTATGTCAGATAAACCAACTGGATTTAGGCTCTGCTGAGATTGTGGGCACAAAATTCCCCAATCTGATATGCATAGCAAATATGTCTGTTGTGTAGGACCAGATCATCTTGTAACATTTGTGAAGGCTTTAATCCCCGAGCCATTGCCAATTGCAGAAATAAGTTAATTTTGAAAGGACTTTTGCCTGCTTCTTCATCTTCACCAGGGGCTCTAACTCCCACTGAGTCATGTTGAGTCTTCAGAGTCCAGGAAACACCCTCACAAGACCTCAAGGGCTTCCTCGGAGCCTCCATCAAAATCATCTAAGACTTCGAATCCAGTCATGTCTGATCAGAGACCTCCTTCTGCGCTGTCTGATCCAAAACGCTCCTTGGATCCAACTGATCCATTTTTTTCTTTCTTAATGGCATATAAATGTTCATATAGGCGTTCATGCAGTTTCCGGTCAGTTTTCCCTATATAGAAAGCTGGACATGCAGAACACTGGGCCAGGTAAACCACATGTGTGCTTGCACAGTTGAAACTCCCCTGGATTTTGTACTTTCTCTCTCTGATTGCAAAATAAGTTCCTGCTTTCACGTATTGGCAGTATCTGCACATGTTGCATTTGAACATGCCCGTTATATATAGAACGTGCTGGAGGGACAGATTCATCACCCAGAGACTCCCTATGCTGTGGAACAAAATCCCGGTACATGTGAGGCAGAGCACCTCGCTGGCCTTGTTCAAGAGGAATCTTGACCAATGGATAGGAGATCGCAGATATACCCCAGGGATTACTTCAGTGTCACTGCTTGACAGAGGCACAGAAAAATGATAGGCATAGTTTTTATTCAAACTAAAGGGGTGGCGAAAGCCACATAACTATGGGCTAGGCTTATAAATGCCCTTGGGCAGATAGCCTAGTATGAACCTATGAACATCTATATGCCATTAAGAAAGAAAAAATGGCTAATGCACTTGGTAAACACATTAGCGAGTGCCTGGGGCATGGGTTTAGCTTCACAGTGATTGATCAGATTGTGCATGATAACAGGGGGGCCCTGTTTCCTATTTGTTGGAACTCAGAGAATTGCTTTGGCAATTGAGGATGGAAGCATACCATTTTCCAGGCTTGAACAACATGTTGTCAATTTCCTGTGTTTTGAAATTGAAAAGTTTGATAAGGTAGCTTTGCTATTTCATATGTTAATTTGCTAAATTATGATGCATGTTTTTCAGTAGCCTTTGTTTTTTAAATTTTTTTGCACATGCATTGCTCCATCATGGGTCCAATTTATTAACCATGAAATGAGTTATTTTATTTTATTTTAATACCTATTTCTGGTTTATTTTTTCCAAGTCAAGCCTGTTGGCTATTGACTTATTGTTTTTTAATCCTATATCGTTAAGGGAGTGTTTTATATTTACATATGTTTTTAAATAGTCTTATGCCTTTTTGTATGTCCTTTTTAATATATTGAAATTTTGTATTCCGACCACAGGTGGCAGTGTGGCAAAAGTAGGGAGTTATATTGTAGTATTTAAACAGGATGTGTTGAATGTGTTTATTTCCTGTTCTGAGGAAGTTGGTGTGAGGAGTCACCGTCGAAAAGCTAAACAGAGACTGTGTGGCTTAACTAAACATTGAGTACAAGTTTACTTACTTGGTTTGGACATTTTTTACGGATTTTCGAATTTGGTGCGCAGATCCCTGGCTCCTCCTTGTGTAGCAGTTGGTTTTGTCTTTTTTATCGTTGAGCTGGTTCTCCTCTGATCTGACCAGTGATCTTGGAGCCCCAGGATCCTAGGTATCCAATAGAGTCAGCATTGGATCCAAGGAAGCTTCATTCCTCTACTCCAACTGCTACCCCTGACCAGCCATGCTCCGATATCATCGGATCAGAGTAAGTCTCACATCTGTAATGTTGGCATCTTGTCCTGGGGTAGGGGTTTGGCTCTGACCTTCTTGGATCCATCCTTTCCTATCTGCTTTTCTGCCCTCAACATTTCAGGTCCAATTCTGTCTGGAGAATACAGATCAGGAGTTGTCCCCATCCTTTTTTCCTCAACTGTCACAACTCCAAGGGAGAAGGTGGGGTTCTCTGGGTCTGTCCACTTTCAAGATTGTAGAAAGGGCTTTCTCTTCACATAAAGAGTGGACCTCTCTTGTCTGCAATCCTCCTGTTTGTCTTTCATTGGATCTGACTGCTGAGCCCATCATTCCTGTCCAACACAGCCCACCCCGAGAAGCCTCCAGGACCTCCCCCCAGGAAGCCCTCCCTTTCTTTCCATACCATCCCTGAACATCCCACAGAGGAGGTTCCTCGAAAGAAAACATGCAAGAGGAGGCACATAGACTCCCCGGTAGTCTCTTTATCCAAAGACACAGACTTTAGGGAGAAGGATCCCCATGATCATCACCAGATGATGTCTCCTTTGGAGACATCTTAGACATCCTTAGAAAGGTGGCTGGTCAGCCCAACCTCCTTCTGAAGAGTCAGTGTTCTTGGAGGCTTTTGGGGCAGGCCCATCTATGTCTTGGGTGACCCCCCTCCGGCAGGGTGAACTTATTGATTTAGTTTCCCAATGGACACTATTGAACCGACCCCCAAACTCTCATACACATTCCTTGTTCCCCTGAAAGACTGACTGCATTGGACTAAAAGTGTTCTTGTTGATGCCATTGTTGTGGCAGCAGCCACCAAACCCGAGCTAGCCAAATAGAGCTTCTCTGCCCATCAACCAAGCAGGGAGTCTTGAGCGATAAGACAAGTTTGGTAAGCACATTTATGCCTCTGCTACCTTTGCACTGAAATTATTAAATTACTTGGCACATTTCACTTGCTTGCAGAGAGGTTTGGTCAGGGGAAATTTCTAACGGTTTTGCAGAGACCATGTCAGATGACGACTTCAAGAAAGTATCTCACCAAATTGACTACTTTTGCGTTTCTGGCTAATTCCTCCATAAGGCTAATCTCCCATACAGCAGAGGGCACCTCATTGGCAGCTGGCTCAGGTATTGCTCTCAGAAGACATGCCTGGATGAGGCTTTGTGACTTTTTGGAACCTTTGAAGGTGTATTTTGTCAATGCCCCCTTCAATGGCTCCTCTTTGTTTGGGCCGTTTGACAAAGAAACTCTTACCTGCAACAAACAGGAAGGAAAGATCCTGTATGCTGTGGGGATCAAGTTTTCTGCAACCCAGTGTACCTTTTCCAGAAGTCAGTGAAGTGGTAAGAAGACTTTGTTCTGAAAATCCCAAGGGTCTTTTCAGGATCAGCACTGGGATTCTTCCTTCAGAGGCAGATGAGGACGTTTTAATGACGCTGCCCCAGAGGTAGAGGGGGTCTGCAGATTCCCGGCTTCAGAGGACCCTTGTCTTACAGGCCCTATCACCTCTGCCCGACTGTTCATCTCTGGAGGCAGTCGGGGGTTGTTTTTCACTGCACCTGGACCAATCTGACAAGAAATGCCTGGGTGCTATGCATAATATCCAGAGGTTATTACATTCCCTTTTTCCTTCTTCATCCAGGGGAACAAAACAAACTCCATGATGTACCACCCAGTCAGAGGGTGCAGACAGCATTAGAGATTCAAAAATTGCTGCAAAAGAGTCCTACAAGAGGTCCCAACTGAACAGAGAGGATATGGAACTTACTCTTGCTTCTTTTTAGTGGCAAAGAAAATGGGGGACCAGAGATCCATTCTGGATCTGAGCAATTTAAATCAGTATTTAAAGAAGTCAAAGTTCCGAATGGTTACGGTTCAGTCCATTCTACTGCTGCTGCGTAAGAATGATTGGATGTGCCCTCTGTAGACCTTTAGGATGTGTACTATCACATCAAAATAGGCAGACGCTCATCTGCACTTCAGGCTGGGAGTCAGTCATTATCAATTCAGAGCTGTGCCCTTTGGACTCATCACAGCCCCCAGGGTATTTACTAAATGCATGGCAGTAGTGGCAGCTCACCTGAGACTGAAAGGATTCCAGGTGTTTCCTATAACCGTCCTAACCCGGCATCAGCTACTTCAGGCCAGAGATTACTTGTTTCAGATCTTCAGCTCCCTGGGTAGTACCATAAACCTTCCCAAATCAAACCTATCTCCCTTCAGAATTTGGAATTCATTGGAGCCCTTCTGGATACGACACACCAAGTGACTTCTTTACTTCCATGTCTTATAAGTTCTTTGAGAAACCAAGTGTGGGACATACTGTCTCTGCCATCTCCGTCTGCAAAACTGATACCGCAAGCCCTTGGCTGTATGTCAACTGTCACCATCCTAGTTCCTTTAGAAAGATTTTTTATGTGAATCCTCCAGTGAACTTTTTCTGTTCAGTGGTCTATTCTTTACCAGCATGTATCTGTTCCTATCAAGTTAACTCCAGTCTGATGATGATATCTTCAGTGGTGGATTAATTTGGATGATCTGTCCCTGGGCAGGCCATTCCCCCTCCTCCTTCCCCCCCTCAACAGCCACAGTGATCATGGAAGCTTTCCAGCTGGGGTGTGGTGGAGGCATTTCAAGGGTAAGATGGTCTAAGGCACATGATCTTCCTCGGAGACCAGATTGAATATCAGTGTCCTAGAGAGAGCAGTTCTCCTAACATTGCAAGCCTTTCAGGACAGTCTGCCCTTTGGGATATTGCAATACACACAGACATGTCAGTAGTCTGGTGTATTAACAAACCGTGAGGAACCCACTCCTACCCCGTATGCAGAGAGGCCATGAGGGTCTGGGAATGGATGATATCTTCAGACTGCTTTCTAGTTGCAATGCATATACCATGGAAATCCAACATTTTGGCAGACAAACTCAGCAGGTCCATCCAACCCCTTACAAGTGGTCCTTCAATCAGTGGCAAATCTAATTTTCAGTCGGAGGGGCCAACCTTGCTGTGACCTTTTTGCTTCTCCCAGAACAAGTGCAGCAAGTACTTTGCTCTGATTCCTCCTCTGGGTGAGTAACTGAGAGATGCTGTAGTTTTCGATCCCCCCCTCCTAGTTTTCCGTATGCTTATTCTCCACTTCCGTTGATCCCAACATTCCTACAGAAAGTCAGAAAGCAAGCTGAAGAGCTCAGTCATCCTCATTGCCCCCATTTGGCCTCATTAGGTTTGGTTCCCCTTTCTCTGGTCTCACCTGACACATCCTCCATGGATTCTGGAGCCCAAACAGGGCCTCCTGTCTCACCTGTCAGTCAACAACCCAGTCTACTCACCCTCAAACTGACCACTTGGTTTCTCCATTTCCAGTAATTGTGCAAAGGTCTAGACTTGCTTCCCCTGTTTGAGGAATATTTTTAGCTTCCCAAAAAGCTTCTACTAAAAAAGTGTACAGAAGCAAATGGAAAAGATTTGCTATTTGGGCTTCCAAAGAGAATATTGATCCTTTCTCATCCCCAGTTTCAGCCATCCTTCTTTTTGTTACTTCTCTCTTCAAGGAAGGGGGTAGTTTTTCCATTATAAAACTTCAACTGACAGCCATATCCAACTTTCATGCAGGAAATGTTTCTGGCTTCCTTTTTATGTTTAGATTATGTAAGTCATTTATGAAAGGAATTCTTCTGCTTAGATCCCTGATAAAAGACCCTTCTCCACCATGAGATCTCGCTGTTATTCTTCAGTGCCTAACTCAAAAGCCCTTTGAACCAGCTAGTGATTGTGAAGTAAAATTCCTTTCTTGGAAAACCATCCCTTTCTTAGACATCATGTAAGCAAAAATAATTTCTGAACTTTCGGCCTTATCTAACCCACTTTACATTATTTTTCATAAAAGTAGAGTATCCCTCTGTACCAATCCATTCTTTATGCCTAAAGTAGTCACATAGACCAATATTAACCAGTCTATACAATTGCCAGTCTTCTTTCCAAGTTATTCTAACAAGAGTGAATATGTTTTGCATCTGCTTGATGTTCATAGACCACTACAATTCTGCCATCATAAAACTAAACAGTACAGGAAGTCTGACCAACTACTGTTTTTCATCAAACCATTTAGGCCAAGCAGTCTGCAAGGTTACATTGGCCAAATGGATTATGGTACTGTATTTCACTTATCTATTCAAAAGGTTTGGAGTTGCCTCGCCCTCCTAAACCCCATTCTACTAGATCTGTGGCTACATAATCTGCTTTCACCTACAGATCATTGATTGATGATATTTGTGCTGCAGCCACTTGGTGAAAGACTCATACCTTTGTGACGCATTATAAATTGGACATTGTCTTCAGAAGTAGAGCTTCTTTTGGTTCAACGGTTCTCCGGCATATCCTTCCTTCAGGCCACCAAAGAGTAATGTAGCTAGGGACTCTGACCCAATACTGAGGATGAATGAAAAGGACATCAGATTTGGAAGTTATGTACTTACCATGGCATCTGTGTTGTCTATTTTCATTCTTTCTCACCTTCCTTCCCAGCCATCCCCCAGCCTAGTGGCTCCTAGAGGATCTGTGGAATGTATAGGAACCTTTGCTTTGAGCCTCTGATTGTTAATACTGTCTCTTTATCCAGTAGGCAATAAGGCAGCACACTTGATATGAGGAAGCTATAGAGTGTGTGGAGCATTGTAGGTAGAGGAAGAAGCTTGAGACTGGGATCCAAGTCTGAAGAATGCAGCTGAGTCAGATCTAAGTGTCGGACCCGTAACTCAATAGTGAGGAAAAATGAAAATGGGCAAGACAGATGCCAAGTTATGGTAAGTACATAACTTCCAATTCTAATCACTGAATACCTCTTCCTACAATAATCAAAACAGTTTTGCACGTTCCCATATGGAGCAAGTCCACCTCCCCATGTGTGTGTGTGTGTGTGTGTGTGTGTGTGTATATGTATATATATATATATATATATATATATATATATATATATATATATATATTCTCTGCTCATTCCACTGTCAGACAGTAGTGGAGTAAGGGCAGGGTCAGTGATTGCTGAAAATGGTATTCAGCTATATTGACTTGGCAAACTGAATATTCACTCAGCTGTCTGCTGAAAAGTAGTTGGGTTTCCATTTTTTCTACAGTACTGCAATTGAGAGTAATATCTCTATTGTATCAACATGTATCTTCAAATGGGGTTTTGTACTGAGAAGATTAAGCCTGTTTTTAAAGAAACCAAAGTTTTAGTGCCTTGTCTAACAAAAAGTAAAGTTTCAAAAGTTACTCTAAGCCAGATGACTGTGTGACTATATTCAGTTCTGTTGTTGTAAAGCCTATCCCTTCTGTTCCAAGTCTCTTGTTACATCTGTAGCCTTCTTCAAAATGTAACTGGATAATACTTTTGTAGTTGACTGTTTGGTCTTTTAACTCATTCACAAGGTAGCACAAGCTGGATGGGATATCTGGGTCCAGATCTTCCTTCAGGGCCAATGTAAGGGGGGTTCGTACCCTTAGTGGTAATTACATAGGAAGATCAACTTAGGTATTTTCTGCATCCACTTTTTAGAATATATCTTCTTTAATTCCCCCTTCTCTGATGTGTACATTTTTGAGCCATAGTGCTCTAATTATTGGTGTTTCTTATGACTCGCCACATATCTGGAGTGTGCTTCTTCCTTTGTGTTATATGGGATAAGGAGAGGGCCTGTGGCAGTCTTGGAAAGTTTTACTTGCCCAGCAGTTCTAACCAAAATATCATTAATCCTAGTTTTATGGATGGAGGCTAGAAATACCATAATGGTTCTATCATTGTGGTAAATGTTTTCATTTACAAGTTAACGGACTCTGCGCTCATATTTCTGAAGTTAAGGAATTTATATGATTATCAATTTATATTAGTTTAATTGCAGTGAAATTTGAATCTTAACAGTTTTGTTTGGACACCAGTTATAAGTAAGCATATATCTAAATTCAGGTTTCTGCAAAGAATGGCTTCCCATCAGATCTGTGATAGTGCAAGTCCAACTATTTTGAAAAAAATATATACATAACTTTAAAAAAGTGAACTCCATAACTTGTTATACCTTTAAACACTTTTTAGGTGTTTTTGCAGGGAGGCCAAAACCCTGCACTCCATGATTGGGGATAGAAAATGTGTTGTCCCCCACACAGCATTGCATCTTATATACATAGGTTCATACTAGGCTATCTGCTCTAGGGCATTTATAAGCCTAACCAGAGTATGTTTGGCTTTCGCCACCCATTTTAAATTAATTTTGCTATGCCCTTTTTCGAGGTTAGTATACTGTGCCTCTGTCTAACAGTGACACAGAAGTGATACCCGGGGTAAACCTATGATCTCCCATCCACTCATCCAGATTCCTCTTGAAGAGAGTCAATGAGGGACTCTGCCTAACCTGGACTGGGATTTTATTCCATAGTGAAGGGAGCCTCTGGGTTATGAATCTGTCCCTCCAGCATGTCCTATTTATTTCAGTGCTGAGGTTAAAGTCTCTCGAGCGTGTAGCTCGATGGGATTTGGATTTTTTGAGGTGCAGCATGTCCCTTAATTCCGGGTTGGACATGGCCTTATACGTCAGGCACAGGTCACCTCTGAGCAGGCAGTATGCCACTGAGTAGAGCTGGAGTTTCTTTAACCGGGCAGCATATGGCATCTGTTTGAGCCCTTTGATCCTCTTGGTGAGGTATTGGGGTCTTATATATATTCTGACTCCATGATTGTAATACCTTGGAGTATGGGGATTACAATGAGATGCCACAACCTTGGACTTTTGTATTCCTCTAAATTTGCATTTATAGTTCTGCTGTTCCAAAGGTCAGAATTGCAGTACTTGGAATTTCGACAGGCACGTCCAAAAATCAGCTAATAAAATCTCAGGTATGCAAGTTAAACATCAACAAGGAATAGAAAAGTAGGCTTTCATTATTTGAATTACAGCAGGATGAAAGGAGTTTTTCTCAATATATTCATGGCTTCCATGAATGGGCATGGACACATGCATTTGCTCTTTGGCAAAGGAGTGAAATTTGATGCATTATTTATATTTTTCCATATGCAATATGAACTTTTTTTTTTTACTAAAGCAAATGTACAAAACTATAGGAAATATGTGTAATGCAGTTTGCATGGGAAAAATGCTTATTCCTGAAACTATTTGGAGGGTGAGAGAAGGAGTAATGATGATAGTGATGGGAGTAGATCATGGAGATAGTGTGATGTGCATATGGGAGTTAAGTATGAAATCTGTAGCAATATTGTGTTAAAGTTCTGTATTCGTGAATGAAAATCCACTCAGTGACATTTTGCAATGTTGTGGGCAGCTGAGGGTTATGCATAGCACAACTAACGTCATTATTATGGCTTAGATATCTAAAAATATATAAATAAGCAACTGTTTCCACAGAAACAAAGGATACCATTCATGCCTACTACAACAAGTATAAGCGTACTGGCAGTACAACACACAGATACAACCTATTTCACCATTACACAGACTTGATAACTCCTTGAAAAGCTGTGCTGTGTAAAATAATAAAGTACCCAATGCAGTGCTGATTAGATTAAAAGCCTGAATGTGGCTTCATTTACATTGCTTTTATCCTGTCACAGTTGAATCTCCAGAAAAAAATAAGTGCAAGTCTCTGGAAAAAAAGCCTGCTACACTTCAATATTTCCAGCTGTATTCTGGCAATGTTGCATAACATGACATCAAGCTAAAGGTCAGAGTTTCTGAAAAATAAGTTTCAGGAATAAATTATTTCACCAGAGAAAATACACAATATGCAGTTGTCATTTTCATTCATTCCTTGACCTGTGGGTTTTGGATCTGACCTCGGATCCAACTTCGCCGCTTTCTTAGCTCAAGATTTTAAGCCCAAGCTCCTCCTCTCCATCCCGTAATGCCACATTCTACCAGAATACCGCCAATCTCTTTTGCCGCTTGCTGGAGAAGAATTGGAAGTTCATTGCACCTGTCAGTCTTGATGTAATTCTGTTAAGTCAGCCATCAGCCGGTCTTTTTGTTCGCTCTTCCTTACTCTCCTCCCACCTTATTTCCAGCTGATGTTTATATATATATATATATATATATACATATATATATATAGATATATAGATATATAGATATATATATATATATATAGATATATATACACACACATACACCAGTTTCCTTTTGGTTGTTTGCAGTTATAGCTTAGTTCCCACAGTTTTCTTCCATCTGAGTAGTGTCTCTATCTTTTTGCCTTCTAGTCTTCTTTGCTTTCTTTTTCCTCTTCTGATTGGTTTAACCATGGCTGAGAAGCCTGATAAACATTTGTGGTTCAAAAAATGCACTTCCTGTGGGAATAAGATTCCCTAATCTAATGCCCACAGGGAGTGTGTTTACTGTCTAGGCCCAGTGCACCTAGACTGCTCTTGTGAAATATGTGGGCCTTTTAATTCGAGCGCAGTAGCAAACCATCAAAATAAACTGGTCTTGAAGAGCTTGCTTCCTCCCTCCACTCCTTCAGCACCTTCCACTTCATGGACACAAACCCCTGTTAGAAACCCAAGCAGGCAAGGAAACACAGGAAGCATTCCCCTGTGCGTCCCACCTTGGAGCTGCCTAAAATGATGCCAAAACCTTTAGATTTGAGGTTGTCTGATCCAATAATTGTGATTTCCTCTCCCTCTGCTCCCAGTGCTCCTCTTGTCTCCTTGGAGGTAGGTGTTTCAGTGCAGAGATTTCCTTCCAAGGAGGCCTCCCGCAAGCCAGTGTCCAGACCACCATCTACATCCTCCTCCAGCAAGTCTATCAGTGGCTTGTCTGAGCATGAGGTGGATAGATTGAGACAATTTCTCAAGGCAAAGATTTAGATGGGGGTTCTGCTGGCTCTGTCTCCTTCCGGATCCATGGGCAGGTATTCCAGTTTTTGTCCCTTGGTGCCTTCTCTGACCCATTTTCCTGCTTCAGAGTTTTTGGATCCGATGGCCCTGAGAACAGAGATGTCAGATCTTATAGTAATTATCACTTCAAGTCTGACTGTTTCCTGACGTGCTTGGCTCTGACAGCTCTGGGGCCCAGTGCATCTTGGAGCCGAAGCTTAGAATTCAGGTCCAGGGTGTTGACTGTGACTCAGAGGCTTTCAGAGCTGTTCACTTTCCCTCTCAGCCTATTGGCATTTATCCTTGCACCTAGAAGCCTGAACACCCATCACAAATGCTCAATGGGTGCAAAGGGTTATATACAGAGGATACTCCATTCCCTTTTTAAATCTTCCCAAGCCAAAGACTTACCTCCCAGATGTGCTACCTAATCAAAGGGAGGCAGCAGCAATAGAAATTACAACAAAGCTCCTCTAAAAAAGAGTCATCTAGGAGGTCCAACCTGACCAAGTCGGATCAGGTGTCTACTCAAGGTTCTTTTTAGTACCAAAGAAGACAAGGGAGCGAAGGCCAGTTTTGGATCTAACATCTCTGAACAAGTCAGTGAAGAACTCAAAATTCAGGATGGTCACTATCCAATCCATCCTAACTTTTCTGAAGATGGATGACTGGATGGACTCAGTAGATGCAAAGGATGCATACTACCATATCAAAATGAAGAGGCGCTCTTCATTTCAGACAGGAACCAGTCATTACTAATTCTGAGTTCTTCCATTTTGTCTGACCACAACCCCCACAGAGTGTTCACCAAATGCATGGCAGTAGTTGCAGCTCATTTCAGGCTTCAGGGATTCTATGTCTTTCCTTATTTTGATGACTGGCTCCTAACTCCTTCAACTAGGCATCTACTCATTCAAGCCAGGGATTACCTATTACGCCAAGAGTGGGAGGCCGTTATAACTGTCAACACGCAAAAATTGCAGTTCCATCCTTTTCAGCTGATGGACTTTGTTAGAGCTCGTTTGGACTCTACCAAAAAAAAAAGTTGTCGTACCATAACATTCCATCTATGTTGTCGAGCTTCACTAATTCTTGACTGTGGGCTCAGAACCAACTCGACTGTTTACTTTAGCTCGTGCCCTCCAAAGTCTCGAGCTAGGCTTTACCCATAATCCTCCTCTGTAAATGACCTCAGGTCAAGTTTGCCTAAATTAGTAGCAGATAAGTAAGAATATCAATCAAGACCAAATATGTATCTCTATGATGAAGCCAGTTCTGGAAGAATTTTAGCATGGGGGTTGGGGGGGTGTCAAGGATTAGCGAAGATCAACAACACAGATGGAACATTATGGTTAGACATAACTTCTTTATCTGATGTTGTCAATCTTCACACAATCCTTGACTGTGGGACAGAGTCCCCAGCTACTTTAGTCTGGGGAGGTCTCACAGAAGGATATTCCTAAGCACCGTCGACCCAAATGATGCCTTGCCCCCTTGAGACCTGATCCAGTTTGTAAGGAGTGATAAAGGCATGTGGAGAAGACCAAGTGACTGCTGTACAAATATTGTCCAAGGATGCTCTGGCATGAAAAACTGCAGAAGTTGCCACTGCTCTAGCTTGAGTGGACTTTATCTGGGCGTGGAAGTTGGAGCCCTTTCAACTGACAGAGAAAAGTAATACAGTCTCTAACCCATTTTGCCAAGGTAACCTTTTAAACTGGATTACCTAACAATAGAGAAGAAAATGCAACAAATAGTTGGTCAGTCTTTCTGAAATCCTTTGTTCTGTAAAGGTAAAAAATGTAGTTGTCTGTGGATGTATAGCAAATGAAGGGAATATTCCCCTTTACTGGTAAAAGAATACAGGCAATGGATGTGTCTGATTTATATTAGATTCTGAAACTACCTTTGGTAAAAAGGACAGATTAGTCCTAAGGGCAAGCCTATCCTTGTGAAATATTATGTAGGGAGGTTTGCAGGATAAGGCCTGAAATTCAGATACTCTTCTGGCAGATGTAATAGCCACCAAAAATGAAGTTTTCCAAGACAAAAACTTTGTCACAAGTCACTGATGGTTCAAACGGATATAAAGTAAAGGACTGTAGGACTAATGTTCGATCCCAAGGAGGAATGGGTTCTTTAAATGGCTGTCTTAACATCAGGAGTCCCTTTAAAAAATGCTTTGTAAAGTTTGTGTGACATTAGAGATGAGCCATCAAATCCCATATGAAAGTTCAAGATTGATGCTAGATGAACTTTAATTGTTGATGCACAGGAACCAGATTGATAGACATTAGCTAAGAAATCCAAAACCTTATGAACCAAGCTCGAATAAGGATCAAGTTTAAGGGCCCAGTTCACAAAATTTTCCCATTTACTTTGATAAAGTTGCCTAGTTGAATTTTTGTGATGAGCCACAATAATTTGTTGGACAGGAGAGGAAAGGGAAGGATGCCTGGCAATCATTGGGAATTGGAGAAGCCATGCAGTGAGCTTGAGGTATTAGAGATTCAGATGAACCATGCCTTCTGGATGAGACAGCAGACCTGGAACTGGGTCCAGAATCCATGGTTTCCAAAGAAAGTGAGGCCAGCGGAAGGGAAACCAAACTTGAGTCCAGAAGAGGCAATGAGGTTTATTGAGTTTTCCAGCATCTTGGTTTTCTGTAGAAACTGTGATATCAGGGGAGTTGGAGGAAAGGCATAAAGAAGACTGTGGGGGTCAATCATGGAGGAGAGCATCTCTGGGTAACTCCCCTGGAGGGGGGATTAGAGCAAAGTTAACTTTTGCACTTATTCAAAGGTGAGGCAAAAAGATTGCAACAAGGATGTTCATCGTGTATACAGCTGCAGTCATAACAAATGGGTTATCCTGCCGTCAGGCGGGTCCTCGGTCAGCCGAATTCCAAAGTCTAGGTCCGGCGTCGGTTGCCGTCGCTTCTTCCCTGAAGTCAGTGCGGCAGGGGTATAGAAGAAGCAGCCAACGCCATTTTCTTCAGTCTTTCTTGCCGCGCAGTGCCCAAAGCAGAAGCAGTTCGCAAGTGCCGGTCGGCCAGCTCCTGAGATTTACGAAAGTATTTCAGCCGAAGTCTTCTTGAAAGCTAAGTACCCGTTGAAACTTTTCTTGCCTCAGACCGATGTCAGACAAAGTTAATAATTGCATTTCATGTGGGAAGCAAATACCGCATAAGGATTTCCACTCTTTCTTAATACCTTGCTTAGGCCCAGACCACGACGTCTCGGCCTGCCGTTTTTGTGCTAGATTCAATAAGCGCATTATTAAGCATCGGGCGGAGTTCGCCCTTCACTTTTTTGGCAAAAAAATTAATTCTATTATGTCGTCGGATACTCCGACTCCAGTTTTGAGCAAAAAATGCAAAGATAAGGACCGACATACGAGGGCCGCACCACCTTCTGAAACCATGCTAAGGCAGACTACCGGTTCTCCGGTACTCAGCGAGGTGCCTACGCAGCCCCTGAGTACCGATGACCATGCATTACCGGTGTCTTCAGTACCCGAGGTCGCAGGCTCCTCGGCCCCCATTCCTACTACAGATCCCGACGGCACTCCTGGCGGGGAAACTCAGAATTTAGACAGGCCTGCCATTTCTCAAGGGGTCTTCAGGCCTTCCTCCTTCTCCATTAAAGCCTTCACTAAATCTAAAGCAGCCATGAAAACCAAAAAACAGGTTCCTCAGACCCCCTCTCAAGGCACCATGCCTAAAAAACAGATGCTTAAAATGGCTGAGGATTTGATTACTCTTATCAGGGGTTCTCTACCCCCCTCTGACAAAAGGCCCAGATTAGAGGAAGACTACCCTTCCTCAGATCAAGCTTCTATTACCTCAGAACTGTCTGAGGACCAGGATTATGCCTATTCTCCATTCGAAGACCCTGATGCAGAGGAGTCTATTCCGTCAGTCTCCCCCTCGAGGACTTCTCTTTTGGGGAAACCCTGCATACATTGAGGGAACACTTTCACTGGGAAGGCCAAGATTACTCAGATTCCAAGAAAAGGCTCAGGGACTTTCTTCTGCTCCCCCAGCATAGGCCTCTGGCTATCCCTCCTGTTTTAGATATATTGGATGATGTGTACACAGAAGCCAGCCTTAATCCTGATTCTTTGCCTCCAGCTCCTGTTAAACCAGACAGGTATTACCGGGTTCCTGACTCTCACCAGTTCCTGTATAAAAGCCATACTGCTGACCCAGAAACAATTTCACAGGGTCCCAAGGGAATTAAGGCCTCTACTGCTAAAAATCCATTACCTTCAGAGAGAGATTCCAGAGCTTTAGAAAGGTGGGGGGGGAAAGGTGTACACCTCGGCCACTTTAACCATGAGGGCATTAAACTGTCAGTTCCATATGTTAAAGTATCAACAGTTTTTGATATCTCAGCTGAAAAGCAAGATGACACAACCAGAACAACCAGATTTAAAAGAGTTGCAGGATTTGTTGCATGGTGCAGAGCAAGTGGGTAAACATACCTTGCAGTGTGGTTTTGATGCTTTAGAGGCCTCATGTAGAGCTGCTGTTACGGGGTCTGTTATACGTAGGCATGCTTGGCTCAAAGAACAAATCTTACTAGATCATGTCAAAGCTAAATTATTAGATGCACCTCTTCAAAAAGATGTATTGTTTGGTGTTAAAGCTGAAGAGGTGCTAAAGAAAATGGAGGAAAAAGCGAAATCAATGCAAACAGTGAAATATTTCCTGCAGGTACAGCCTCCACGTTTCAGCAGAAACTGGCCTTCAAAAAATTGGTCCTTTCCAGCCACGGATAGACCTCAAAGGGGCAGATGCAGGCACCCAAGGGGCAGAGGGCAACCTCAAGGATCTTTCAGAGCCAGACAGTGGCAAGCACCAACCCCAAGAGGTGGAGAAGATAGATCACAGTCTTTTAAAAAACAGACACAATGACTTCTCCTACACCTGCCAAGCAAAGCTTTAATGGCAGCACCTTTGGGTGGAAAACTGACATTATTCTCAAAAAATTGGCATATTGTTACAAAAGACAAATGGATTCTGGACATTATAGACAGAGGCTACAGGTCCCACTTTCACACCCTTCCAAAAATGAGAGGCATGCCAAACCTGCCACAAAATCAAAGGGCAGAGGCACAAAAACAAGTTTCAGCTCTCATGGACATGAAAGCAATTCAAGAGGTACCTGCAAAAGAACAAGGGTCAAGGGTTTTATTCCAGACTATTCCTGGTACCGAGGAAAGACAAAGATTGGAGACCTATCCATCCTAAACACATATCTACAGGTGCCAAAGTTCAATATGCTCACATTACAGCAGCTTCTTCCCATGCTGGGCAAGGAGTCTTGGCTGGTAACATTGGACCTCAAGGAGGCATACCTGCATGTCCCTATCAGACAAGATTTCAGAAGATACCTCAGATTTCTTGCAGGTTCAACCCATTACCAATTCTCTGGATTGCCTTTAGCTTATCTACTGCGCCCAGAGTGTTTACGGAATGCCTGGCATCAGTAATCGCCTTCTGCAGACTACAAGGGATACAAATCTACCCATATCTGGATGACTGCCTGATCCAAGCGGACAGCAAGGACATACTACTGCAGCACCTGGCGTTTGTAATAAAACTGTTGAACTTCCTGGGATACACAGTCAACAAAAAGAAATCAAAACTAATACCCTCTCAACAAATAATTTTCCTGGATGCCAGCTTGGATACAACCACCCAGATGGCCTTCCTCACACCAGACAAGCAAGGGCAACTGTCTCAATACTTCCGAAAAATGGCAACTTATACCAGGCTAACTGCAAGGAAAATCCTGCAGGCTCTGGGATTCATGGCATCTTGCATCCTACTAATCCCATGTGCAAAGCTGCATGTGAGGAAACTTCAATGGTACCTGAAAAACTTATGGTCTCAACACAGCCACAGCTTGGAAACAGTTATCCCACTCATTCCATGCCTTCAAAAGGAATTTTTGTGGCGGACTCAAGCTTGCCAAAGAAACACAGGTCTTCCTTTCTATGTACCTCAAGCAACTCAAATCATCACAACAGATGCCTCAGAACTACGCCTGGGGAGCACACATGACAGATCAGTGCATTCAGGGAAAATGGACCCGAAAAGAGAAGTACCTTCACATCAACCAAAAGGAGATGCTAGCCGTGCAAAAGGCTATTATGACCTTCAAAGACCTACTGCATCCAGGCCAGCTATTGATAAGGACAGACAACACCACAGTGATGTGGTACATAAACAAACAGGGAGGAACTCATTCATACCCCCTGTGCAGGCAAGCCATGACCCTATGGAACACAGCACTGGAATTGCAGATTCAACTGCAGGCACAATTCCTGCCAGGGAAGGAAAACACACTGGCAGACAACCTAAGCAGAAATATGACAGATCCACATGAATGGAAGTTGCATCCTCAACTTTTCACAAAGATAACTCAGGCATGGGGACAGCCAGATATAGATCTCTTTGCTACCCACAGAAATTGCCAGTTGAAAAAATTTTGTTCAAGGACCTATCATCCACAGGCCTGGAAAGTGGACGCACTTTCCTTCAATTGGGCAACATTGACAGTCTATGCCTTCCCGCCTCTTCCTCTGCTGCCCAAAGTTCTATTAAAAGCCAGAGCAGAGAGGCCGAAAATGATTCTCATCGCTCTAGACTGGCCAAGACAACACTGGTATCCGCTACTGAGGAGCCTGACACATTCTCCACCATGGATCCTACCTCTAGTCCCTCTTCTGTTGTCCCAGCACGACTACAAAACCCTTCACAGCCATCTCAAAACTCTAAATCTAGCTGCATGGAGAATTCCTTGATTTACCAACAGTTTCTCCTCTCCAAGGAGGTGCAGGATGTCATCTTGGAGGCCAGAAGACTTTCTACTAGAAAGGCTTACTCCGCCAAATGGAAACGATTTTGTCCCTGGAATCAAGAAAAGGGACAGAATCCTTGGGTAATAAATATACCTCAAATATTGCAGTACCTAGCTGAGATGTTAAACAATGGACTTCCTTCTCCTCCATCAAGATCCACGCTTCAGCCATTTCTGCACAATACAACACAGATCCTCCATTATTCTCTCATCCTCTCTTAAGGCAGTTCCTCAGAGGGGCAAAGAATTTAAAACCCCCAAGGAAACCACCAGTCCCTGTTTGGGACCTCAACTACGTATTGGAAAAGCTGACCCTTCCTCCCTTCGAGCCAGCTTCTTCAACAGAGTTACAGTACTTGTCATGGAAAACAGCCTTTCTTCTGGCTATCACCTCAGCACGCAGGGTTTTGGAGCTACAGGCCCTCATGGCTGTGCAACCATTCATCATTTTCCATTAGGACAGAGTTTCCTTATGAACCAATCCTACCTTTATGCCAAAGGTAGTATCCAGTGTAGCTTTGAATCAGACTGTCCACTTACCTACCTTTTATCCTAATCCACAAAACAAAGGGGAAAGACTACTACATTCCTTGGACATTCACAAACAACTTCGTTACTACTTGGACAGAACAAAGCCATTCAGGAAATCTGAGCAACTCTTTGTGTCCTATGCTTTAGGTGCTCAGGGAAAGGCTATTTCCAAACAGACCATTTCAAAATGGATAGCCCACTGCATACGTTTTTGTTACTCATTCCATGGAAAAACTGTGCCTGCATGCATCAGATCCCACTCCACCAGAGCCACAGCTACCTCTGCAGCCTTCCTCAGGGGGGGTCCCTACCAAGGACATTCTGGAAGCAGCCAACTGGAGTTCAGTGCACACTTTCACCAAGCACTATCACCTCCCACTATACTCAAAATCTAGAGCAGGCTTTGCCACAACAGTCCTGCAGGGCATCCTAGCCCCTCCTAGTTCCACTTAGTGCCTACCACCCTTACTTAGCTTTGGGATTCTACCCATCTGTTATGACTGCAGCTGTATGCACGATGAACATAGTACAGTTTTGTACCTACCATAAATGTAGATGTTCGAGTGCTTATACAGCTGCAGTCCAGGTTTCCCTCCCTCCATCCCCTCTTAGGACAGGCCTTATGACAAACACTTTTCATATAACCTTTTGGGGGTATTCTTTTATGGTGTATTTGCTTGCAACTACTGTTTTTGATTTATCAACATTGCATCTTTGCATAACACTATGTTTGCCTTCCTTCTGGGGGCACCTGACATCTGGGGCAAGAAAAACTGAAGAAAATGGCATCGGCTGCCTCTTTTATACCCCTGCCGCACTGACGTCAGGGAAGAAGCGACTACAACCGACACCGGACCTAGACTTTGGAATTCGGCCGACCGAGGACCCGCCTGATGGCAGGATAACCCATCTGTTATGACTGCAGCTGTATAAGCACTCTAACATCTACATTTATGGTAGGTAAAAAACTGTACTTTCTCCCCGGTGATGAAAAATCTTGTTTGCCACTACAGGATTGATTAACCACTCATGAGGCATGAGCGTAGTTCTGCTGAGCTTGTCTGCTATCACGTTGGAATTCCCTGGAATGTGCATTGCTATGAGAATGTGGTTGGAAGAAATCACCTATTGCCAAACTCTGAGGGCTTCTCGACACAATGGGTAAGATTTGGTTCCTCCTTGTTTGTTTATATCCCAGACCACCAACATGTCTGTCTGAATTGCTACTGTCCCTAGAGGAAGGGCATCCTGGAATGCTTGCAACATTAACAGCACTGCCCTCCTCTCTAGAACATTGATGTGCAAGTTGGCCTGTAGTTGGAACCATGTGCCTTGTACTGTTCTTCCCAGGTAATGCCCCCCACCCTATCTGGGAAGCATCTGTGGTTACTATGGCTTGGGGAAGAATAAAAGGTTGTCCCAAGAAAATCAGATCAGAGTGGAGCCACCACATAAGATCTTGTTTGCAATGATTTATAACTATGATTAAGTAAGACATTGGCTGCTGCATCAGGGACCACTGGAACGCAAGTAACCATTGTAGGATTTGCAAGTGGTATCTTGTTATGGGGACAAGAGTTATTGCCGCTGCCATCGAGCCTAATACTTTTAGGACTAATTTCGCTGGAACTCTCTTGTTTCTAGAATTTGTCTGACTTAGGATCTGATGCATTTTAGTCTTTCTGGATGAAGAGAAGCAATTCCTGTAAAAGTGTCTAAGCAGGCTCCAATAAAATCTAACTGCTGAGAAGGTTATAAGCTTGACATTTCAAATTTATTGTTACTCTTAAAGATGCACAGAGGTGCAGAGTGCAATCTCTTGCTCATTCTAATTGACACCTGGTGGTAGCATTAAGGAGCCAGTTGTCGAGGTTTGGAAAACTCAAAAGCCCTGCAGCCTGAGATGAGCTGCAATCACTCCCATGCATTTGGTGAACAGTCAGGGGGCTGTGGTGAGTACAAAATGGCAGTGCTCTTAATTGGAAATGACTGGGTCCCAGCCAGAAGCACAGGAACCTCCTAGAGTGTTTGTCCATTTTTATATAGTAATACACATCCTGGAGGTCTATAGAGCATATCCAATCACCTTTTTCCAAGAATGGAAGTATCGACTGTACCAAGACCATCCGGAATTTGGTTTGCTGAACTGCCTTGTTGAACTGGCTAAGATCCAAGATGGGTCTCCAGCCCCCTGTGTTTTGGGGCACTAAAAAGGACCTTGAGTTAAAACTCAGATCCTGTTTGGTCTGGTGGGACTTTTTGGATGACTGTTTTGTCAAGCAGTTTTTGAATTTCTAAGACTGCTGCTTCCCTGTGACTGGGCGGGATGCCTGGGAGTTTTTTTCTTGGTAATTGGAGGGTAATGAAAGTGTGATTTTGTAACCTCTGGATATTATTCTCTGCACCCATCTGTCTGTAGTTAATAGTTGCCAGGCGGATTGGTGCAGAGAAGGCCCCCCCAACTGCCTCCAGAGGAGTGCAATCAGGCTCCCATTCAGGGGTGTTGATAGGAAGTACCAGAGAAAAATTCACTGGACCTCTGGTTTTGTGGTCCATTTCTGCCTCTGGGGCAGCATCTTCCATTACTTCCCCCTCTGCCCTAGGGAAAATCTTTGCCACATGAATCCTGGAAAGGCTCTTTGGATGTTTTAAACCATACTCTCCCACTTATCTGGTTGCTAGAGTAAGGCCACTGAGGAGTGGAGAAACATACACCTACAGCAGAAGGGGTCTTGCCATCTTTTTCCCACCTGGCTAGTGTCTTTTGGTAGATCTGTCAAATGGAGCATTGATGAATGATGTTTTAAATGGCTCCGCAAAGTCACACAAGTGCATCCAGGAGTGCCGTCTAATGGCTATGCCTGAACCTGCTGCTTTAGTTGTCCCTTCAGCTATGTGAGCAATCAGCCTCATGGATGAGTTAGAAATCACATCAAGGGTTGCTTGAGAGGTGACTTTGTCCCATACCCCTTCAGCCACTGCTCCTGAGAGGGTATCTGAGAGCTCCTTGATCAGATCCCTCTGTAACCTTGCAAAGTGCACCATATAATTCAAGGACCTGAAAGGTCATTGAAGTATAAACACACATCCCAAACCTATCCAGAGTCCTAGACACCCTTGTTAGGAGGATGGATAGTTGGACTTTCTTCAGAAAGTTCCTTCTTCATGGCTGCTGCTATCACCATGGCGTCATTATACCTTTGTACCAGTGTGGCTCATCCTTAGGGGCTGAGAGGATTTGATCAGGCCTCTTGGTGATCAGCTCGATGGAGTTGTGCATCTTCCACGCCCATTGAGCGATCATTTTAATAAGATCATCAGTGGGCAGAGAGATCCAAGAAGTAGATGGTTGGGCATGAAACCCTCAAGTATAATGACTCCTCTAAGGAAGGTTGGATGGAAGACAAGCCACCCCTTTGTTTCAGGATTTCTAGCATGTCCCCAAAGGAAACATCAGGAGGTGACCTGGGGGAACCTTCCCTTCATCAAAATCGGTATCTTTGGTGAAAGACTCCTCCAGGGACTTTGCACTTCTTCTTCCCAGGTACTTTCTTGGGGGGATGTTCCATTCCTTAGAAGTGTCCAAAGAAGAAACCACCAAAATGGGTCTTTCCTGGGAGTTTTGTGCCATCTGTCCTGGGGATGAGACAGATGGCAGCTCAGCTCGAGGAGATGTGGAAATTTATCCAGACAGGGATGGCAAAGACTGTGAGTCCCCAATGGACAAAGCCTTCTCCATGATTTGGAAGGCCAGCCTCCCCATAGAGGGATGGGAGCTCGGACCTGAGACGGACTCCTTCAGAACCAGGGTCACACCCTGCACCGAGGAGGTGAACCCCCCAAAACAGAAGCCTTGGTTGATCCTGCAAAGGCCGAAGCACCAAGGGACATGGATGGCTCCAAAGTTAAGGAAACCAGTCCATACACCTTGGACCTGACCAGAGAAGATCGACCCTGGGAGACCTCCAGTGCCAAAGGGCCAGAGAAACTCAAGGTGGCTCTTGGTGCCAGAGATGAAGTTGCTACCAGAACTGAGACAGTTGGTGCCAAGAGTGTCAGAACCAAGGGCTCCAAAGTCTTGCTAGGAGTTGGAGGACATGGCTGTGTTGTAGACAAAGAGGTTCTGATGCCAGGTTGGCTAGGAACCGAAGACGATCCCCTCGCTGCTAGTAGCTGATCCATCACTCTCATGATAGCCTCAGTGAGACTCTTAGTGGATTGAACTAATGCTGTAGATAGAGACCTGGGGGTCTGACATCAAGGAAGGGACAAGATGGTCTTGTCTATATGAGGATCAATAGATGTAGAGTACCTAGGTCTAGGTACTGAGATGAATTTTGGTTTGTTTGGTGCTGACGGAGTCGAGGAAACCAATGTCAACTCTGAAGATTCAAGAAGTTCGGTGCCAAGTCCTGAATTAGATGTCGAGGAAGTGGTCAGCACTGAGCAATGTTTTGGTGCCGCCTTTGTCGGTTCTGAAACACTGGGAACTGAAGAAGGATGTTTCCTAGAAGAGGCTGAAGAGGATGAAAATGAATTGGGTTCAGTCTTTGACCCAGAAATGACCTCATAAACTCCAGTTTAAGAAGCCCTTTTAAGACTAATGTGAGTTCTCATAAAGAAACCATAGCAAATTGAGCAACTCTCTTGTAAATGAGCTTTCCCTAGGCAGTACACACATAAAGTATGGGTGTCTTTTGCCCTGACACTTCACACCTTTTAAAACCTGTGGTGCCCTTAGGCTTCCACATCAGTCACACAGTGATAGAAGAAAGGTCTTTTTTTTTTTGATTAATAGAAAGGAATAAAGGAATAGAAATAGCACCTATGGTATTAGAGAATACCTCGAAAGGTAAAACGGGGAAAAGAGGGAGTACCAACAATGGTACTTTGACAGAAACTACCAACAGTAGAAGAGAAATAAATAACAAGGACACTCGCACACATGCAGACTGTAGAGAGCAAAGAAAAAGAGAGGAGCGGATAGAAAAAGAATTACAATAAAGAGGTAAATAGCCTGAGAGAAAAATTTGAAGTAAAATTTTTAAGAAAACCTCACTGAAATATAGCCAAAGCTTGAGAGCAGTAGAAACACATCTGAGGTAATTTACAGAGGACATTATGGGTAGAGCCTAGCTTGAGAGTGTTTGGAGGGCATGAGCTAAAGTAAATGGCAGAGTCTGTTCCGTGTCTCGGAACCAAGCCCACAGTCATGGACTGAGTGAAGACTGACATCAGATCTATGGATGTTAAGTTGTCTATCTCGCCTTCATTCTTGCTGGTTGGGTTCAGAGCCGATCCTTGGTCCCAACTCGGCCATCTTCAAAAGCTCGAGAGCTGTTTACTGGCTTGAGGCTACCCCATATCCAATGATGCCTTGCGCTATCTACCCAAATCTCGTTTGCCGCTTCAGACTGCGAGGTTGTCTTACTGGCTCAGGCTTGTATACTTTTTGTATTTTTACTAAATTTTACTAAATTTTTTTATTTATAGTGGACCTAATTACTTAGTTGTTCTATTCCCCAAGCTACATTCCCTAGATAGCCTTTATCCCTCTTGTTTTTATTGAAAACTTGTTTTTTCTTAGATTTTTCTCCACCCCTCCCCCCTCCCTTCCTTTAGTGGTAGCCGTTTAAGTTAGAAGCTAACCCTTTTTGATTTTATTCTAGTTGTAAAAAATATATATATATATATATATATAGATATATATATATATAGATATATATATATAGATATATAGATATATATATAGATATAGATATATATATATATATATAGATATAGATATATATATATATATATAGATATATATAGATATATATAGATAGATATATAGATATAGATCAAGGTAGTGTTAGTAGTAGTAGATTTACTAAGTTTTGTGTTAGTGTGTGTTAGCGGTATAGTTTAGCTAGTTATACCTGCTAATTTGTTTTTTTGGGCTTGTGTGTGTGCGTTTCTTCTCCTTGGTGTGTGTGTGGCAACATGTCCAAGGATACTAAAGTGTCCGGATTCAAGAAGTGTGACTCATGCTGTCAGAAGATGTCTCTGACAAATGGTCACACTTCTTGTGTCTACTGTGTGGGCGCGGTGCACCTGCAGGACTCTTGTTTGGTCTGTCATGCTTTCAGCCCAAGAGTCCTGCAGGAGCACAAAAATAAGTTAATCCTTCGGGGTTTGCTTAAGCCACAGGATTCACTGGCTAAGGCTCAGCCAGCGAAATCCTCCAAGCCACCCAAGTCTTCGGCTCTGAGTTTTGAGCTATCATTGGGTGAAGCAGCACCATCCGCCTCGGCTCCGGCTGGAGACGATCTGCCCCCCTCACAGTCGGCTCCAACACTAACTTCAGAGCTGTCCATGAGTCAAAAAAGATCTAGGTCTCCCTCCTTGGAGTCGATACGCTTGGCTCCACGGTCACCTCTGCTCCATTCGGAGCGCAGTCATAAGTCATCTCACTCCTCTCAGTCCTCCAGACTTTCAGATCATGATTTGGAGAGAGAGGTCAGCAGGTTGCTGAAATCATAGGCCCTAGCAAAAATGCTGTCCAGCCCCCCTCATCAGGTGTTGGCTCCGTCCACTTCTTAAAATATTCCTTCTCTGACTCCTCCCTTGAGTTCGGAGCCGGTGTTCGTTGGGGTTCGAGTCATGGAACCGTCGGCTCCGATACCTTCTCCTTCGGTTCCGTTGTCAGCTCCGATCCCATCCTTGGTCCTGTCCTTGGAGGGATCTGGGCGCTGAGACTCCCTCATCGGCTCCGAGGGGGCGAGTGGCATCGGACCCTTGTCCGACCCCACTCTCCCTCTTGGAGCTTTGGCGCAGGTGAGCTCGGCTCCTACATCGGCTTCGGAGCCGTCCCCCTCGGTGCGGAGAGCGATTCCAATTTCTTTGGAACCGGAGTCTTCTCTACATCTGGGCAGGGACGCCTTCAAGGTCATGAGGATTGTACTGGCCCCTGAGCCAGTCCCATGATCAACCCCATCGGCTCCTCCCCCTATGGTGCCTGCATCTGCCTCTGACCCTCGTCCTGACCCCAAGCGTGAGGAACCAGCACTCCAGGGCACCCCTTTGGGTGTTTCTTCCTCTTCTGAGGCCTCCCCTGATCACTCAGAGGAGCCACCTCGTAAGAGGAAGTGCAAGAGGAAACATGTTGACTCCCCTGAGTCTGTCGCATCGGATACCGACTTAGAGGATTCGGAAGGGTCCCCGAGATCCCCCTCTGAAGAGGTCTCCTTTTCAAACATCCTTGAAATCCTTAAGCAGAGGGGGAACTGGAATACCCTAGCCCCTTCCGAGGATGAGTCGGTATTTCTGGACGCATTTGGTTCCCGACCCTCCACCTCCTGCGTGTCTCCACCTTTCGACCCACTTATGTCTGTGGTGGCTCGGAAGGCGTGGTCAGCTCCAGACACAGTGGAACCAACCCCCAGGAGACCTGCGAAGTTTATAACTGCACCTCAAGACAAACAGTTTCTATCTAAGGGCGTACCTGTTGATGCCATGGTGGTAGCAGCAGCCACAAAGGAGGAGTTGGCAGAAACTTTGTCATCTGTCCATCCTCCTAACAAGGAGTCTAGGACTATGGACAGATATGGGAAGCGAATGTTTGCTTCAGCGACCTTCTCGAAGTCTCAATTATTTGTGCCATTTCACCCGCCTTCAGAGGGATCTCCTTAAAGAGCTTGGAGATACCCTCCAAAATCCATCAGCTGTGGGAGCTCAAGCTAAGGTGGCCTCCCAGCTGGCGACTCTGAACTCAGTTGTTAACTCCTTCATGAGGCTCATTTCTTATGCAGCCGATGGTGTGAGTAGAGCCGCAGGCACAGGCGTCGCCCTTAGGAGGCACGCATGGATGCGGCTATGTAATTTTGCGGAACCCTTCAGAGCGTCTTTCACCAATACCCCCTTTGATGGCTCCGCTCTCTTTGGACCACAGATGAAGGGCACACTAACCAGGTGTGAACAGGAAGGCAAGACTCTCTCTGCCGTGGGAGTCCGTTTTTCCACTCCTTCCAGACCATACCCTAAGGGTCAGAAGAGTGGAAAAATGTGGTTCCGTAAATCCCAGGGATCCTTGCCTGACACACGTGGTGAGTTTCCCTTCATGGGCAGAGGAGGGAACAATAACAGACACCGCCCTCGGGGCAGGGGGGGTCCGCAGAACCAGGGCAGCAGAGAATCTTTCTCTGAGAAGCCCTTTCAGAATCCCTGAAGGGTTGCCCGGCTGCCCGCCTCTGGAGGCAGTCGGGGAAGACTTTCACTGTACCCCAAAGCCTGGCAGAATCTAACTCAAGACAAGTGGGTACAGTCAATCATATCCGGAGGTTACAGAATTTCCTTTGCTCAACCCCCTTTATCATCAATCAAGTCCCTTCCAGATGTTCCACCCAATCTAAGGGACCAAGCAACCAAAGAAATTTCAAAGCTGCTACACAAAAGGGTAATCCAGGAAGTCCCAGCAGACCAGATCGGCTCCGGAACCTGCTCAAGGTTCTTTTTGGTACCAAAAAAGACAGGGGACTGGAGACCCATTTTGGATCTCAGCAAACTAAACAGGTCTGTACAAAGAACAAAGTTTCGGATGGTCACGCTACAGTCCATTTTACCCTTCCTGGGTCAGGACAACTGGATGTGCTCTATAGATCTTCAGGATATGTACTACCACATCAAAATGCACAGGCGCTGCAGAAGATTCCTTTGTTTCCGGCTGGGAGCCAGTCATTATCAGTTCAGAGCTCTGCCCTTCGGTCTCACCACAGCCCCCAGGGTGTTCACCAAATGCATGGCAGTGGTTACGGCTCACCTGAGACGTCAGGGATTCCAGGTGTTTCCATATCTAGATGACTGACTCCCTCACTGCTTCCACCAGGCATCACCTCCTGCAAGCTAGGGATTACACTATCAAAACCTGCTCCAGGCTAGGTATCACAATAAATTTCGAAAAATCTGCATTGTTGCCCTGTCAGCATATCACTTATATAGGCGCAAATCTAAATACCAGAAACATGTTTGCGAACTTTCCACCAGACCGGGTATCACTAATTCGCCAACAAGTACAGATTTTATTAACATGCAAAACGATTCAAGTCAGGTTAGTCCTTCGAACACTGGGTTCCATGGCATTAGCAATTCTTCTTGTCCCCTTGGCCCGCTTTCACATGAGAATCCTCCAGTGGCTTCTATTCACACAGTGGTCCTTCCAACAGCTTCCCATGTCTCTCAAGATTATGATCACAGAAGCATGCAAGAAGCATCTTGCTTGGTGGATGGTCTCCCCATCAGTGTCCCAGGGCAGACCATTTGTGCCATCCCCTCCAGTCGCCACAGTGACCATGGACACCTCCCTTATAAGGGGGGGCATTATCAGGGCAGGACAGTCCAAGGCACCTGGCAGCCTTACGAGTACCATTTGCATATAAATGTCTTGGAGATGAGAGCCATGCTTTTAGCATTGCAAGCCCTTCAGGACTCTCTCCCTCCCGGGACCATTGCAATTCAAATGGACAATATGTCAGTGGTCTGTTACATCAACAAGCAGGGCAGAACCAGATCCTATCCTCTGTCGAGAAGCACTCAGACTCTGTCAGTGGGCGATCTCTTCCCAACGTTTTCTGATTGCAACGCACATCCCTGGGAGTTTCACCGTCATTGCAGACAATGCTCAGCAGAGCAATTCTCATGCCTCACGAGTGGTCGCTGAATCAGGTAATTGCGGAACAAATCTTTCACAAATGGGGTCAGCCTTGTTGCAACCTGTTTCTCCACACCTTTCAACAGCAAGTGCAGCAATTTCTTCACCCTTCTTCCACTTCCAGGCCACTCTCCCAGTGACACTCTAGTCCACGATTGGCCTCAGGGACTTCTTTATGCCTTTCCTCTGTTTCCTCTGATACCCAAACTCATACAGAGAGCAACTGCGCTGGGTTGCAAAATGATCCTCATTGCCCCTTACTGGTCTCGACAGATATGGTTCCCATTCCTGCATCATTATCTTCTCGAGCAGCCTTGGATTTTGGATCCTATTCCAGATCTACTGATTCATCATTCAGGCAAACACTCCAGCTCACAACTTGGTTGCTCCACTTCCAACCTTAGCCAGGCTTCCTAATATTTCCTCCTCTGTGCGGGAAATTATCTCATCACACAAATCCACAACTAGGAAAACACGCTAGCAAGTGGAAACTTTTTCTTGCTGGGCAGAGGCTAAGAATATAGATCCCTTTTCAGCTCCTGTCCACGAGATTCTGGAATTTTTAGCGGAACTCTCTCATTCTGGTTCCACTTCTGCTACAATCAGGGTTCAGTTAGCTGCCATTTCAAATTTTCACATTGGGTTGCCTTCTAATAACATCATGTCTCACAAGCTGTGTAAAGCCTTCCTCAAAGGAACCACTCTGCTCAGGCCCCCAGTGAGGGATCCCCCACCTCCGTGGGATCTAAACTTGGTGCTAGCTTCCCTAATCTTACCACCCTTTGAACCTGCAGCATCTTGCTCCATTAAGTTTTTATCCTGGAAGACTCTCTTTCTGGTAGCCATTACTTCTGCCAGACGTGTTTCGGAGCTTCAGGCTCTATGTATTCATCCCCCTTACTTAATTTTCCATAAGGATAGGGTCGCTCTAAGGACCAATCCTTCCTTCCTAAGGTCTGTGCACAAAATAATTTGAATCAGTCCATAGACCTTCCTGTGTTTTTTTCCTAATCACACCAATAACGCAGAATATAAATTGCACCAGTTGGATGTTCACAGACAGCTGCGTTTTTATTTGCATAGGACAAAAGGACATCAGGAAGTTGGACCAGCTCTTCATTTCCTATGCTGAGGGCAGACAGGGCCTTCTGGTCTCAAAGGTAACATTATCTAGATGGTTGTCCCACATTATTTCATTCATTTACCAACTGAGAAACAAGAAATTATCTACCAAACCTAAAGGCCATTCTACTAGGGCATTGGCTACCTCGGTGGCCTTCCAATCTAGGTTGCCCATGGAGTCATCTGTGCAGCTGCTACGTGGGCTAATCCACATACCTTCATTTCTCATTACAAATTAGACATTGCTTCCAGGAACAGGGCTGATTTTGGTTCCACTGTTCTGAAGAGTCTGTTCCATTGAGCCACCCAGGATAGGTAGGGACGCTGTCCCAACCAGCAAGAATGAAGGCAAGATAGACAACTTAACATAAAGAAGTTATGTACCTACCATAACGTTCCATGTTAGTTGTCTTCTTCTTGCATTTTTTCTTGCGTCCCACCCTCCATCCCCCTATCCTAGTGGATCGAGAGGAGCTCCCTTATTCAGATTTCATTGGCTGAACTTTCTCTGGTTGTCTTTTCTGCTTAGATAGCTTCATAGTTAACTCCAAGGGGGCTACTAGGGCAGAATTCTTCCCTAAATATGTCTGGAATAGCTTTTTCAAACGAGATCTGGGTAGTTAGTGCCAGGCATCATGGGATATGGGGTAGCCTCGAGCCGGTAAACGGTTCTCGAGCTTTTGAAGATGGCCGAGTTGGAGCCGAGGATCAGCTCTGAACCCAACCAGCAAGAAAGAAGGCGAGAAGAAGACAACTAACATGGAACGTTATAGTAGGTACATAACTTCTTTTTTTTCTACCTCTAGAATGTCAACTCTGAGACTTCATGTCTCCCAGATCCTAGCAATTCCATCCCTGCCGGCAAAATTAATACTAAGGGCATTAGTATCTATGGCTGCAGCAATAATGCTACTACCTACAGCACATTTATATATGTGAATCCTACAGTGGGCATTATCAGTTCAATGGCCATTACATCAGCATTCTCTGACTCAACCTGTAAAACTGTCATGGGTATGCAAAGGTTCTCTTTTCTGGTGGCTTCATTCCTCAGATGTCAACCAAGGTCATCCCTTTGTTCTTCCTCCATCAAATGCCATATTGACCACAGACACCTCCCAGTTTGTATGTGGGGGGCATTTTTTGGGACAGACAGTCCAAGGCATGTGGATGTCTCAGGAAACCAATTTGCATGTCAATGTTCTGGAGATGAGAGTGATTCTTCTGGCATTGCAAGCAGTAGACCGCTTTCTTCCTTCGGGGACCATTGCAATTCAGATAGACGATATGTCCGTAATATGGTACATCAACAAGCAAGGGCTAACAAGATCTTGCCCACTGTGTTGAGAAGCAATGAGACAGTGATATTGGGCGATGCCTACCAACCACTTTCTAATTGCAACACACATTCCAGGGGAGTCCAACATTCTAGCAGACAGGCTCAGCAGAACTGTACTATGCCTCATGAGTGGTCTCTGAACCAGTCAGTGGCAAACACGAACTTCTGAAGTGGGGTCAAACTTGCTGCAAAATCTTTGCCTTTCCCCTCAATGCAGCAAGTTCTTTGCCTTAATCCCTTCTCTGTGACAGCCCCCCCCCCCCGGGAGATGCTCTAGTCCATGCTTGCCCTCCTGGTCTACTTTATGCATTCCCCCATTACCCCTGATTCCCAAATTCCTTCTGGAAGCTCATCGGTTGAAAAGCAAAGTAATCCTCATTGCTCCTTTCTGGTGTCACCAAGTTTGGTTTACCTTCCTCTGGTCTCATCTGCTTTGTCTTCCATGGACTCTGGAACAACTTCCAGACCTGTTGTCCCATCCCTCATTTCAGACCCGTCCGACTCTTTAAAATTGAGTGCATGGTTTCTCCAATTCCAGTGATGGCTAGACATTCCAGGCTTTCATCCCCGGTCCAGGAGATTCTGATATCAGCTCACAAAGCATCGATTAGAAAGATGTATAAGAGTAAATGGAAAGGATTCTCTATTTGGTTTTAGGAGAAGCTGATAGACCCTTTTTATAGCTCTTGCTCCTGTAGTTTTAATTCTCCTGGCTTTCCTCTTCCAGAACGGAGCTACTTATTTCACAGTGAAAGTTCATTTGGCAGCCATTTCACATTTCCACTTTGGGGGAAACTGTTCTCTAGCTTCTTCTAAGCTATGTAAGGTTTTTCTCAGAGACACCTTTTTACTTCGCCCCCACCCCCAGTCAATGATCCAACTCCCCTTGGCATCTTACTTTGCTTTTACAAGCTTTGGTTCTTCCTCCCTATGAACCAGCAAATAAGGTAGATCTAAAGTTTCTGTCCTGGAAAACAGCCTTTTTATTTGCTATTACATCAGCAAAATTAGTTTCCAAGCTCCAAGCCCACTCTGCTAAATCTCCTTATGTGATCTTCCATAAGGATAGAGTATTCTTACAGACCAAAAGTGGCCACAGAAAGCAATATCAATCAATCCATCTTCTGGTTTTCTTCCCTAATTTCCACAAGGGAGAAAGTATGTTTTTATTTGGACAGGACAAAATCTTTCAGAATATCTGACCAGCTGTTGATATCCCTTTCAGAGGCTAGGAAAGGTACAGCAGTTACTCAACCTACTCTGGCCTGATGGTTACAAGATTGCTTCTCCTTTGTTTATTCATCAAAAGGTATGCTTTGTCGAGGCATGTCAAAGCTCATTCTATGAGGTCTATGGTGAGTTCCAAGCCTTTTCCTTGAGAATGTCAATTGATGATATTTTTGCAGCTGCATCTTGGTCAAGGTCTCATACCTTTATTTCTCATTACAAACTAGATATCATTTCTAGGAAGAGACCTGCTTTTGGCTCTGTGGTGCTTCCATGAGGGCCACCTTGATAGACCTAATCCCACAGGACGAGGAGCAAATGAAAATGACATCAGATGAAGTTATGTTGTTACCATAATGTTCCATCTGTGTTGTCCATTTTCATTCTTCCTCGACCTCTCCACCCTCCTTCCCCCTGGCCTTTTTTATGTAGACCCGACAGGGTTGGTCTCTTTTAGGAACTGTAGTTACTGTGATGAGCCCCTGAACCTTTCTCCTCTTCTGTGACTGCGTATGTACCTTAGCTGTATATTTTTAGCAAACTCGATCTGAGGTATTCTGGGGAAAATTAATCATTCTGGGATGGAGAGGAGGAGCTTGAGCTTGGAAAGTGGCAGAGTCTGATATAGCATCAGATCCAAAACCCACAGGTCGAGAAAGAATAAAAATGGACAACACAGGTGGAATGTTATGGTAAGAACATAACTTGTTTTTATTACTACAGTAAATAGTAATGCTATTGTAGCGCATGCAAAACAAAGCCAGAACACTTAGTGTGACATGTCACTGCAAACACATTCAGAAGTAATCAGATGATAAAATACAGGCAGTGAGAATGAGATAAAGTAATTTAAAAAATTAATGAAAACAGAATTTACAGAACTTCATACTTTATTAATATATCGATTGTTTAAATAATTGAAAATTGTGGTCTCATTTACTTAGGGAGCATTATATGAATTCAAATAGACCTGCAATCAATAATTTTTTCACATTGAGTTTTATGACCATTATTAAATATCATTTGCTTGAAAGTCTAACATACAAATCATTTCATAGATTCATAATAGGCTAATGACCACCAGGGTCCTCTACAAGCCTAGCTGTGCAATCCAAACCAGTTTTATCCCAGAGATCATTTGATGCATATATAGTGGATATAAAAAGTGCACACACCCCTGTTAAAATGCCAGGTTTTTGTGATATAAAAATTGAGACCACAATAAATCATTTCAAAACTCTTCCCACCTTTGTGACCTATAACCTGTACAATTCAATTGAAAAAGACATCTATTAGGGGAAAAATATAAAAAAAATAAAAACATACAATAAGCTGGTTGCATAAGTGTGCACACCCTTAGACTAATACTTTGTTGAAGCACCTTTTGATTTAATTACAGCATTCAGTCTTCTTGGGTACACACCTGCCATCAATTAAAAAGACTCTGATTAACCCCAATTAAAGTTCGGCTGTCCTAGTAGGATTTTCCTGACATGTACTCAGTTGCCTGCAAATGCAATGGTTCACAGAGAGCTTACAAAGCATCATAGGGATCTCATTGTTGAAAGTTATCAATCAGGAGAAAAGTACAAAAAAATTCCACAGCATTGGATACACCATGGAATACAGTGAAGACGTCATCAAAAAGTGGAGAAAATATGAGACAACAGTGACGTTGCAAAGAACTGAATGTACCTCCAAAATTGATGAAAAAAAACAGATAAAACTGGTCAGGGCAGCTGCCAAGAGACCCACAGCAACACTGAAGGAGCTGCAGGAATTTCTGGCAAGTACTGGCTGTGTACTACGTATGGCAACAATCTCCTGTATTCTCCATATTTCTGGACTGTGGGGTAGGGTTGCAAGATGGAAGCCTTTTCTTCACAGAAAAACATCCAGGCCCAGCTAAAATTTGCAAAACAATACATAGTCTCCCAGAAGCATGTGGGAAAATATGTTATGGTCTGATGAGACCCAAGGTTGAACTTTATGGCCACAATTCCAAAAGGTATGTGTGGTGCAAAAATAAACACTTCACATCACCAAAAGAATACCATCCCCATGGTGAAGCGTGGTGTTGGCGGCAGTATCATGCTTTGGGAATGCTTTTCTTCAGCTGGAACTGGGGCTTTAGTCAAGATGTAGGGAATTATGAACAGTACCAAATACCAGTCACTTTTGGCCCAAAACCTTCAGGGGTCTGCTAGAAAGCTGAAGATGAAGAGGAATTTCATCTTTCAACATGACAATGACCCCAAGCATACATCCAATCAACAAAAGAATGGCTTTATCAGAAGAAAATTAAAGTTTTGGAATGGTCCAGCCACATCCCAGACCTAAATCCAATAGAAAACCAGTTGGGTGACTTGAAGAGGGCTGTACATGAGAGATGCCCTCTCAATCTGACTGATTTGGAGTGCTTTTGCAAGGAAAAGTGGGCAAATATTGCCAAGTCAAGATGTGCCATGTTGATAGACTCCTACCCAAGAAGACTGAATGCTGTAATTAAATCAAAAGGTGCTTCAAGAGAGTATTAGTTTAAGGGTGTGCAACCAGCTTATTGTACGTTTTTTTATTTTTTATATTTTTCCCCCAACAGATTTATTTTTCAATTGAATTGTACAGGTCACAGGTCACATTAAAGGTGGGAAAAGTTTTGAAATGATTTATTGTGGTCTCATTTTTTTTATACAACAAAAACTGGCATTTTAACAGGGGTGTGTTCACTTTTTGTATCCACTGTATGGCGGGGTATGTTAGTAAAGAGGTAGCAAAGGGTTGTACCTGGAGGAGTATGTTAGTGATTAATTTACTTACTGTCAACTTCTATCAGAGGCATGAGGGCCAGGCCAGGGGTGAATTTGCGATTTCCCATCCAGTGATCAAAGTTTCTTTTGAATAGGATCAGGGATGATGTGGAGCTTATTCCATAGTGCAGGGATCCTTTGAGAAACATATTGGTTCCTCCAGCACGTCCTATTTATGTTGCAGACAAAAGTTCTGGTCCTCAGATCTTGTGTTACTGGTGGTGTCTGTCTTGCGGATGTGCAAGAGATCTATCAGAGTTGGATCTGAAGGCACCTTATATGCTAGGCATAGATTGACTCACAATAACCTGTAGGAGACTGAGTACAGAGACAGGACCTTAAGGTGATCTGTGTAGGCCAGGGTATTCATACCCTGGATTCTCCTGGTGAGGTACCTTTGAGGGTGTTCCAGTTGTTGCAAGTGCCTGGCTAGGTGCATGTCAAAGGGGGAATTGTACTCAATGATGGGTTTGATAAGGACTGAGTAGAGTGGCGCTGTTACTTCTTTGGACCTGGATGCCATACCCTTGCTTATGAGCTGGCTGACAGAATGATTTTCTTACTATCTTGGCTACATGTTGGTCAAACACTAGATTACTGTCAACATATGTTCCTAGATCCCTAACTATCAAGTCAACTCTCAGGGGTGTTTTATCAATGAAGTAATTAGCTTGGGTGGACCCTTTCACAAAGAGCACTGTAATGCATTTCTTTGCATTGAGCTTTAACCAAGGCTTTCAAACCAGTCATTTGTGTGTGTTGGACCCTGTTGTAGAATGTTGATGTCATGAAGGGAATCTATAACAGCTCCCAACTTAATTATCTGTGAACTTGGTGAGCCCGAGGCCTTTAATGTTAGCTTTGACTTCTGAGAATTATATGCCAAACAGGAGTGGGTCCAACACAGATACCTAGAGTACTCCACTGGTAACCAGTCTGTTGGTGGAGTAGTCCCACTGATCCTGACTTCTTGGGCCCCTATCTGTTAGCTAGCTAGTAATCCAGTGAGTTATATAGGGATTTATGCCTAGTTCTGATAGTTTGTCAACGATGCCTGAGTGGGGTATTGTACTGAATGCCTTGGCCAGGTCAAGGTAAATGGTATGCACCATTTTCCCCTTATCCATAGACCTGGTGATCCTCTTGAAGATGTTTGCCAGGTTATATAGGCAATACCTTCCCTTAACATAGTCAAACTGTGATGGGTCCAGTGTTTGTAGGTTGCCAATGTCTTTGATGATCATTTACCTGATAATTTGTTCCATGGCTTTGCATATTAGACTTATCAGAGTGATGGATCCATAGTTCCCCGGGTTAGTTGATGGTCCATTCATTTGAAGAGAGATGACTGTCATAACCCACCATTCACCTGGCAAGTAGCCTGTTTTGAGGCTGCAGTTGGAGTGCTTCAAGTGGTTCTGCTAGGTCATATTTCAGGCTATTTACAAGGGAACTAGGGATATTGTCAGGACCCACTAAAGCTGTGTTTTTGGCCTTAGCAAGCACCTCCAAGGCCTACTCTGCATTGACAGTTGGGGGGATATGCTGGAAGAGATTTCACAAGGGGGAATGGGGGTGATGTTAGAGCCAAATTTATCAGCTGGTAGATGTGCTTTGCCACCATGGTCAGTGAAGGTTGTACCATTCGCCACCAGTTCTGTACACTGTTGAGTATTACCTTTAAGATTCCTGACATAGGTGAAGAAGGCCTTGTGATTGTCCTTGGTCTGGGAAGCTATTCTGACCTCATAATTGGCCTTGCTGGAATTTTTTATTGTACAACCTGCTTATTTAGTTGAATCAGAGCTCTTGTCTCTGTGGGAGTTGTTCTTTCTGATTTTGGCCATAACTTTTTTCCTTTTGTTATATAGATTTTTAAGGTAAGGATAGGGTGGCCACGGTTGTGCAGTGGGTAGCATTGTCGCCTCACAGCAAGAGGTTCTCCGGTTCGATCCTTGGCTGGAGTGCCTTCTGTACGGAGTCTGCATGTCCTCCCTGTGGTCATGTGGGTTTCTTCCGGATGCTCCGGTTTCCTCCCACATCCCAAAGACAATGCAGTAGGTGGATTGGACACACTAAACTGGCCCTAGGTGTGAGTGTGTGCCTTCTGTGGAAGGTTGGGCGCCGGGCTGGCAACTCGACACTGTAAAACTCCACTGCCAATCACGAGCGGACAGGTGATCCACTGTGGCGACCCCTAACCAGAAAAAAGCCAAAAGAAGAAGAATTCCACCAGTGTGGGTTTTTTAGTGTTAAATGTGGGCTTACTTCTGATACATACAGCAGCCCCAGTGCAGTCATTTGTATGTTTGTACAGGGTTTCTGTAAATAATTCTGTATAGGTAGCTCTGTCCCTGGAGGAGGGAGCAGTGAATTTTGACAAACTTTTATATTTGTCACAAGAAATACTGTGTCCGTATAAGGCATTTAAAGTAATCTTTCTACTAATAGCATAGGCAAGCTCATATACACAATTTCAGAGGCTCCTTAAAATTTAGCTATATAGAAAAATAGAACTGAAGCACTCCTCGGTGTTTATTACTTGGCTAGGTGGACATGTTAAAAAAAAAAAAAAGTTGCAAGGCCTTGTTTTTAGCTAGACAAAAGTAGAGCAACATGTCCAACACATCTGCACAAATTGCATGCTTGTCTTTTAAACATGACTTTTATTGTTGTACAGAACTCTAGAAGTAAACTTATTTTCAGGAAGCTCAAAACTTTGCTTCTGTTAATAAGAAATGGTCCGTCTCCTACTCTGTGCAAAAGTTTGGCATTCACAGTTAGCATCCTCCAGTCATTCTTTATTATATATTTAATTTAATATAAATTAATGGTAAATGCCAAAGGCATTGTTATCCAGTCTTTTAGATCTTAGATCATGACCCTCTTGAGTTTGTCAGTTTACATCGTAGGTACTTGATGGCACATTTGACCTCTTGTTGACAGCACTATTGATAATTTCAGATAATATTGACTCAAGAAAACCTTTATTTTTTAAACCTAATTACCACACTGACAATGTACTGTCAATCTTGCATACTATTAAATGTAAGAATATTAACATGAATACACTTGCTGCTTTGCTGTATTCTTCATAATGTTTAGAAGGGTTCGTTCTATTATGATGTAACAGTATATTTTTGCTGGCATTCTTATAACTTTTTATTGGTACTCAGTTTGTTGGTATTCTCTTCATTGTAAACTGTCATATCTAAAAAGTAATGCTTTTGTTGTCTCACTTCATGATCCACTCCAAGAAGTCAAATGTATCATTCAAATAATAAAAAAAACTACAGTCTGTAGAAGCATAATTATAATAACAGTAGTAGCAATGAAAATATTTTCAGAAACTCAAAACAAAAGTTTATTTGCACAAATATATTTTTACTGTATATGTAATTTTCTTCCCAGGAATTAAGTGTTAGCATAACGGAGTGCCATAACCATATCGATAGCCACTCCGTCCTGATGGGGGAAAAGTCAGTAAAAATTAGATCTGATGTATTTTCTGTCTGGATTCAACCAGTGGGGTTATCAGATCTGAGACTGTAGACATTTCTCAAAGACTTCAACTGGCCAGGCTCTGCCTTCTGTACCCACAATGCCTCACTCTTCTTAAAGAACCAATCTAGTTTGCCACCATTCCTGGACAGCAGCTGTGGTAATTGCTCAGCTGGAGTGTTCCTTTTTTGGGTCTTTTTGAGAGTGCTTTTGCTCCCTTTGTCATCTGCTCTTTTAGTGTGTGTGTGTGAGGTTTACATGACAGGTAATTTTATGCAGTTTAAGTAATGTAGGTTAGGTTTAACATAGTGTTCAAGCTTTTTCCCCTCCTGGAGTGTTTGTAGTGTTTATAGGATTTGTGTGTTCTTTGATAGATTACTTTTTGTTTATTCCTGTAGTAGTAGAGTAGTTGTGCATGGTTATTTGTGTCATAGGTGCTCCTGACCTTTTTTTTTTGGTGAAATGATTCAAAAAATATGTGGAGTGCGGTCACAAGTTGCCATTTCAGGATGCTCACGATACATTTTTTTTACTGTCTCAGGGACATCCACCTGGAGTCATCTTGCTCCTTTTGTGAAGGCTTTGGCTGTCAGGCCATTAAAGAGAAGAGAGCAAAGTTTGGTGTTGAAGGGCATCCCCCCCCTCTTCGAGGAGTTCTGCTTCTTCCAGCAAGGGAGACAAAGCCCCTTAGGTGGCTTCATTGACTCGGTCATCCAGGTTGCTCAGCAGCCTAAAAGCTTCAGATATGGAGCAGTGGATGAAGTCATTTCTTCAGGCGCAGATGTAATTAGGCCTCATTCCCTCAGCACCGGGGTCCCTCCATGGTGCTTTGGCTCTGTCAGCTTAGTTTTCTTCCTCTGGCTATATGGATCTGAGGTCTTCTGGGCTAGTTGTTTTCCCTTCCTGTGAGTCAGAGTCAATGGCTTGACTGATTTCGGCTCCAGCTTCTGCCTTGGTCTGCTTGACTCTAGCCACATCAGAGCCCAGCGGACCTCAGAGCTGATGTGTCGAGGTGTGTGTCTCCAGGTTGTTTGACAATTCCTGCTTCGGGGTTATCCCTTCCCCTTGGGGCATCTGCCTTCAGTAGCTCAGCTCAGGTCTCAGTGTCAGGGCAAGCTGTGGCCCCTGGAGTCTGGATTTTCTTTGGTATCCTTGAACTGAAGGTACTTTGGTTTTGGTCACTATACTTTGGCTTTAGTTTTCGACATCTTAGGAAGAATGTTCTCCTATCAGGAGAGGGAATGGTCTAAGTATGACCTGTGTCACCCCTTCTGTTACATCAGTGTCTGAGCTGCATTTTAATTAAATTCCTGATTTATCATATATTAGTGTCTGTGACCATTCCTTAGGGAAGAAGTAGTGCAACAAGAAGTGCCTGGACTCACCTGAGGAGCCCCTCACATAGGATATTGGCCATAAGGAAGGAGAGGGGTCCCCCCAACTATCCCTGTGATGATGACTCCTTTGACCATCTTTTGAAGCTTCTTCACCAGCGTGGAGGAGTAGATTGCTAAACTCCTCCTCTGGAGGTGTCAGTACTTCTGGAAGCCTTCAGGGTGGATCCATCAACATCCTGGGTGATTTCTTCTCCTCTGGATGCACTGAATGACCTGGTGTCTGAGGGCATGGAAGGAGCCTGATATGGTGGAACCAATTCTCAAGAAAGATACTTGCCCCTCCTAAAGACCGAGAACATTGGAGTAAGTGTCCAACTGTGGATGCTATGTTGCCACCAAAAAGGGCATTTTGGAAGAGAGTTCCTCGGTCCACCCCCCAGTAGAGAATCTAAGGAGTTGGACCATTTAGGGAAGCGCTCTCACACTTCAGTAACATTCATGCTGAGGGAGCCAAATTATTTAGCCCACTTGACCAGACTTCAAAGGGACATCATGTTAGAAGTGTCAAGGGTTGTTAAGACACAGCAGACTCCAGAGTCTCAGAAGTCTCTGGAGGCTCACTTGTCCATCTTACAATCAATAGCTAATGTTTACATGATGTTACTTTCCAAAGCAGTCAATGGAATGTCCTGAGCTGCTGGCACTGGAATTGCTGTGTGCCTCCATGCTTGGATGAGGTTGTCTAACTAAGACAACTACTTCATGTTTTTTATTAATTCCCTGTCTGATGGCTCCTCACTGTTTAAGCCAAATGTTAAAGACAACTGTGACCAGGAGTGAGCAACATGTGGAGATGTCTACCATTGACTCTCAGGAGTCCTCCTCCCAGAACCAAAAGGGATGAAAACATCTTTCCTTCAGGAAGTCGCAGTAGTCTTTTCAAGATGCTCCTGTTAAAGGTTCCCTCCACAGCAGGGGGTAACCACACTGGACACCACCCATGAGGCAAGGACACTATGCAGAATCAGGGCTTTCATGAAGCTTTCTTTGGGCTGCCTTTTCAGCGATCCTGAAGGGTTTCCCAACCATCTTGCTGTGGAGGCAGTTGAGGGTCATTTGATTCTGTATCTGAAAGCTTGGGAGGTCATCACCTTGGACACATGGGTGTTGCGTCATATCCACAGGTTGCTCAATTCCATTTTTAGAAGGCCCGAATTTGAATTCCTCATGTCTCCCAGATGTTCCACTCCTTCAAAGATAGGAAGAGCCATCAATATTCAGAAGCTGCTGACAATTTGGGTCATCCAAGATGTCCCTACTCAAGATTCTTTTTGGTTCCAAAGAACAAGGACCTCAGGCCAAGCTTTGATTTGAGCAAGATCAATCTCTTTGTAAAACAGACCAAGTTTTGGATTGCCACAGTTCAGTCTTTATTACCCCAGCTCAGTCTATATTACCCCAGCTCATGAAGGATGACTGGATGTGCTTGGTTGACTTGAAGGATGCCTACCATCATATAAAGATAGACATTCCAGGAGGTTTCTGCACTTCTGGCTGGGAGTGACATTGACCCCTGAGTGATCACCAAGTGCATGGCAGCCTGGCTCAGGCTGCAGGGGTTTCAAGTCTCTCCTTACTTCAGTGATTGGCTGTTAATTGCTTCCATGAGAATATCCTTAGTCAAGGTCAGGTATACCTTACTCCAGTTGTGCAGTTCCTTTGGGATCACATTCAGTTGCCAGAAGTCAATTCTCCAGCCAGTTCAGTCACTAGAATTCATAGGTTGTCACTTGTACAGTTTCTCAGATTGCAAAGCTTCTAGCACCCAGAATTTTGAGTCTTCAGTCTCAATCTCTTTGCTTTATTACAAAAAGTCTTTGGTCTCTCTCCTTCTGAAGCTGTTGGGGGGCACGGTGGCTTCCATTGGTCTGGTCTCACTAGTCAGGAATCACATGAGGGCTCTCTGCAATGGACTCTGGCTGTGCAATGGTCTTGTGTAACATATCCAATGGATTTTCCCATAATTCCAATGAACATATTTCAAGGTCAGGTGGTGGCTGGAATCTCCTTTGGTATGTAGAGGGAAACTCATTTGTTTTTCCCTCCCCTGTGCATAGTCACAATGGATGCCTCCCTTATGGGATGGGGAGGCATTTCAAAGGGAGGGCTAGTTCAAGTACCCTGGTGGTCTTATGAGGCCAATCTTCTCTTCAGTGTCATGGAGATGAGGGTGGTCCTCTTACCACTGGAGGCTTTTCAGGAAGTTCTCCCCAGGGGTGTGCTCTCAGTCCAGATAGACAATATATTGGTCACTGGGTATCTGAACAAACAGGGGCAACATGATCTTACCCGCTTTGTTGGGAGGCCATGAGGGTTTGGCAGTGGGTTTGTTTGTCTTTTGGCTTTTCCCGGTTAGGGGTCGCCACAGCGGAACTCCGGTCCGCTAATGATTGGTAGTTGATTTTTACATGCCGAGTTACCAGCCCTAATGCACAACCTTCAACGAAGGTACGCCCATTCATGCATGTCTCCACGCAGAAGACGCTCTAGCTGAGAATCGAACCGGACAGCGTCTTACTGTGAGGCAACAATGTTACTGCAGCACCACCACCGCGGAGGGTTTGGCAGTGGGTGATTTCATCTTATATCCTAGGGAGGTCCAACATTTTGGCAGACAGTCTAATCAGGAATATTCTCCTTCCTCACAAGTGGTTCCTTAATCTGAGAGTTGCTGCTTGGATCTTTCAGTGCTGTGGCACTTTGTGTTGTGACCTGTTTGCATTCTCATGCAACACTAAGTGTAACAGCTGTTATGCCTTAGTCCTTCCTCAGGAGCAGTCACCCAGGGATGTTCTTCCTGTAGGCTTGGCCTCCACATCTCTTGTACACTTATCCTCCAGGGCCTTAATCATAAAGTTCCTTCAGAAGGCAGCATGCCACAGAGCAACTGTAACCCTCATATCCCCCCTTTGGCCTTGCCATGTTTGATTCCCCTTTCTTTGGCCTCTTCTGAAGCACCTCCCTTGGGTGCAGAATCCCCTCCAGCTCTCATCTCCCATCCCACTATTCTATATACACCCAATCTCTAGACTCTAAAGTTAACTGCATGGTTTCTCCAGTTGTCCTGATGGCCAGAAATCACAGGCTTTCCAGCAGTGCGGTGCATATCTTGTCCTTCTCCCAGAAGATGTCTACACAGAAGGTGTATGCTAGCAAGTGAAAGAGCTTTGCTATCTGAATTGACTCTCAAAGTTTTAATGTGGGTTTGTTTAATGATAGTTCTAGTTATTTTATGATTAAAGTGCAATTGGCAGCTGTTTCCAACTTCCACATGAGCAGGAATAATGTGCCAGAGTCCTTACTTAGGGGTACTTTGCTGCTGCAGCCTCCTCTTTGGCACTCTGTTCCACTGTGGGATTTGCCTTTCATGTTGAAGGTGCCTGCAGATCATCCATCTGAACCCTCTGCTACTGTTGATTTGAAGCTTTTGTCTTGGAAAATGTTTTTGGTAGCTGTCACTTCTGCCAAACAAGTATCTGAGTTGCAGGCCCTCTCCTGTTCACCATATTTGGCTTTCCATAAGGTTAGGGTGTCACTTCCTACAGGTCCCTCTAGTCTCCCCAAGGTGGCTACAGAGAATAATTTGAATCAAGTCATTCACATTCCTGTGTTTTTTTTTTCCTGACTTCTCCAACAAAGTTGAATATTTGTTACATTGCCTTCATGGGCATAGACAATTGAAATTTTATATAGATAGGATGAACTCTTTCAGAAAGTCTAAACAATTGTTTGTTTCCTTTTCTAAGTTTAAATTAGGTCAGCCTATTTCTAAGGTTATGCTGTCCAAGTAGCTGTCAGAATGCATTGTTTTTGCATATGCTTTGAAAGTAAAGCCCTTGCAACACAAAATGAAAGGTTAATTGCCTTTTTTTGTAGAGCTTCATTGGACAATTTGTGTGCTGCTGCATGGGTGGGTCCATATGCCTTTGTGTCCCACTACAAGCTGGACATTCACTCAAGATCTAAGGCTTCCTTTGGTCCCACCATATTGTGGAAAATCCTACTATAGAACCTCCTGGGGTATTACATGGCTGGGGACTCTGTCTCACAGGTTGAATCTAGATGAAAGACAACATCGGATATGAAAGCTATGTACTCACCATAACAATAGATCTGTGTTGTCTTTCTCTGTCTGGTTCAACCTTCTACTCTCCTACCCCCACCTGTCTGGTGAGTTCTTTTTCATGTGTTGACTGAGGCAGGGAGGTTGCTTTACCTTGTTTGTGGGTACCTTGATGTCATTTCTTTTAGGGATTGTGTTTTAACAGCTGAGGTAGAGAGGTGCAAACTCTGAGGTTCTCTAAGTTGAGCAAGGCATTGTGGGTAGAGGAAGTGGCACTTGGCCAGGTGAAGTCTTTGAGATATGGCCAGTTTCGGATCTGAGTTGGATCCAATAACCCACAGGCTGAACCAGAAGGAGAAAGGCAGCACTGATCTGTTGTTATGGTGAGTACATAACTTTTGTTTAAGTGTCAGAGCCATCACTTAGATGACCAATGATACATGACCAAAACAATGTTTTTCAATTTATTGAGGCTGCTTTTTTATTTGTGATGTGTCTGTGGTTTTGTTGTGCATTTGTTTATTATTTTAATGATATGTCTGATTTCTTGGTATTGACCATGAATTATTATTTTTTTTATAGATGTGAAAGAGAACAACTTTTCTCATGGGTAGACCTGTTTCTCTGTTTTCTGTCTGATCTCCATGATCTGTAGGGTATTACTGAAGATAAAGGTGGACAAAATATTTTAATAGTTCTCTTTTCATCTAAGTAGTACTGGATGTTCCCCTGCTGAAGTAGCCTTGGCTATATGGGTTATATCCTGCTAAGGATGTAATAGCTGAACATGTTTCAAAGTTTCAGGAAACCTTCCATGCTCTCAAACCATTAGTCAACTTGAGCTGAGCTGACTGAAAAGCCAGATTTAGACACCAAGCCCTTCAGAGTTTTTCTGTCGCTGAAGAGCCCTTCTCTTGCAGGCTTGCGAGGATCAGAAGTCAGCTAATGCTGTTCTATTGCTGGGCAGATATGTTCCCTTTGGGGGGAAACTTCCATTTTACTTCTTCTGACAGAAAGCATGTTTTCTGTAAAATATTTATTTTAAAGATAGGAAAAGGAGTTTTTATTGACTGTAGTGACTTTTAATTATTTTAAATGGGAGAATCACTGTTTTACTTTTGTGGTAAAAAGTTGTTAAACTTATTGTTCTGCTGTAAAAGTTGTGTTATTTCACTTTTGGGGGGTAAGTGTTTAAATTGCTTTTTACTATTTTTTTTTTACAGGGAAAAAAGTTATGTTTACAACTTGAACTGTTTTGCCAATTACTGTTGACAGGCTTCCCATGGAATCAGGAATCTTTGTTTTTTTTTTTTCCATTTAACCATGTAACAACCTACCAGTTCCTCATTTCTTCTTTCTTCCTACCACCAAAAGTAGAACGTTACTAAACAGCCTTTGCTACCTTAGTGGTAGATGGGTGACTCTGATGAAGATATGTTTGGTTCCTCAGACCATTCATCTTTTTCCTTAGTTTCCTCTGGAGTAAGACCCTGTAACCATCATGGACCAGGGGTTAGAGGAAGCCTCTGCAGCTGTTGGTATGCCCTGTTGGGTAACAGAGAGCCAATCCTGGCCCTGGGAGAAGGAGCAGTGAATGCTAGTCTGCCCAGCTAGAAAGCTATGCATATCACTAGGGTCTTCTTTCCTGGCAAACATGAGTCTGTTTCTTCAGAAATTCTTGTCAAAAAGGAAGAAAAATGAGATGCACCTTTTCTCCTGTCTCAGTCACTTTGGATAGGTGTGATTTATCGGGCTTAGCTCAGGGTTTTTTTTTTTCAGGCTGTTGATCCCTCCGGCTTGGCTGTCTTTGGTAAAAGAAAAAGAAATTCTTCATTTTCTGAAGGGATTCAGTATGTTGCAATACAACATGATTGTGAAGAGACATATTTGGTTTTGTCTCCACAGATTTCTGATTCAGATTCTGAGCAATCTGTGGCTTCGAGTCCCCTTGCGGTATTCTCTTTCCCTGAAATGATTTCCTGAATGAATCAGTTGTTTCAGTAGAAAAAATAATGATATTCCACCATCCCTAAGGAAGTATTATGAGTTATTACAACTGCAATTTACAAAGGTTACCCCAATTCATCCTGTTCAACATTGGAAGATGTTTTTATCATAGCCTGCAACTTGCCTGACAGCCTGTCTGCTGCCCCCAAGAAAGCAGATAAATTATATAAAGTTCCTCAGTCTTACACATTTTATAGCCTCATCCCAAGTCAAATCCAGCAGCTGTTGCTTTAGTGAACCCAGCTGCTGCTAAACATCTGGTTAATAACAAACCTTCTGACAAAGATGGGGAAGCTTTTGATAAAATTGGCAAAAATGGGTTTTCTTTTTCAACTCTTGTTTTTAGAATTTTCAGTCAAGTTCAAATTTTACAGTTTATGCTTTTCTCCTTTGAGAATATGAAGAATATTATGGCATCTATTTCTTCTGAGGAGAAATCTGCTTTGTGTAATTTGATTGCTTCTTTTTCTCAAGTGGCTACTTACTGTTTGAAATTTTTTTATGATTCTGCTGATGACATTTCAAGGGCTGCTGCCACTGGAGCTGTTATAAGGAGGCTTGCTTGGTTGCATTCTCAGAACCTCCCAGATTATGTAAAAAATGTGAATTTCCCCCTTTGGTAGAGTTCATTTTGGACCATCTGCTTCAAAGAGCCTTAAAAATCATGTGAAGAGAGGTAAACTGATTTGAGAGAGATCTCAGATTTTTAAGTCTTCCTTCTCCAAGTTTGGCAAGAAATTTAATGCAATTTCTACAAACTTCTTAAAAAAGCAAAATAAACAACCAACAAGCTACTGATAAGCACACATTTAAAAAGCAGTGTCAATAAGGTTCCATAAAGAAAGGAGGAACCCCTAGAGCAAAGGACAGTTTAATAAGTGAGAATAACTATATACAATACTTCCTTCCCCACCCCTGGCAAATCCTTATACCTTTCAGAAAGCCTGAACCTCTGATGCTCTCTTTGGCAACAGATAGTTTCAGACATTTGGGTTCTGTGAGCAATCCATAATGCAGGTGGGAGTCTCTCCTTCCATTTCAAGAGATTCTCCCTCAACCACCAGGCCAAACTCTTCTTTTCCCTATGGTCATTCAGCCTATGCTGTCTCAGGGGGTGATAGAAGTTGACCATATTCCTCAATTAGAAGGGTTTTATTAAAAAATGTTACTGGTGCCAAAGAAAGAAACTTCTTGGATACCATTTCTGTATCTTTTAATTTTGAAATTGTTTGTGATCATGATCATGTTCAAAATGTTATCCATTCACAGTCTGTTACCACTTATTCCCCATTTAAGTTTCCTGGTGACCTTAGATTTAAATATGCGTACCATCACAATCCTATATATCCAGATTTCAGATATTTCTTAAGGTTTTCTGTGTCTGGATCACATCATCATTTCTCTGCATTACCTTTATGTCTACCCAGTGGTCCAAATGTATTCACAAAGCATATAGCTCATGTGATAGCCTGTTAAAGACTAAAGTGTATTCACATTTTCCTTATTTTGAAGACTTGCTTATCTTTGCATGTTTTTCTTTTCAAAATATCAAGAATCTCTCACTCAAGTAAGGGAAACTCGTATGTAGTCTGGGATTCCAGGAAAACTTACATTAGTCTTGCCTGTCTCAGTATTTCTTCCACAGGAAAACAATTCTGTATCTACATCTATTCCTTTGATTTCCAGTCAGACTACAGCCTCTGTGAAGGAATTTCTCAGGATTCTGGGTCTCTTGGCTTCTAGTGTTCTCATGATCCCTCATCCACATGAGAAAAATTCAGTTGTATGTGAAATTTGTATGCTGTCAACATTGTCAAACATTCCAGATTCCAGTTTAGGAGTTTGTGAAAAGGAGGATTTGTTTTGGTGGAGACATCAAGTTTGTCAGAATACAGGTCTCTCATTGTGTCCCTCCCAGTGTCAGCACAGTCTGTCACAACAGGTGCCTTAGACTTAGAAGAGCAGTGTCACTGAAGATAACAGTACAAGGCCTTTGGAAAGACGGAACAAAACAGATAAACATAAAAGAGATGTTGGCACTTATAAAATCTCTCAACTCTGTCAATCATTTATGCCCCCCAGTACCTCTAGAATGGTCACTAACAACACTACAGTGATGTGGAGTATAAAACAAGTAGGAACCAAATTTTATCTTCTGTAGACTAGCCATGGTAGCCTGAGATAAAATCTGTATCTCAGTTTTTAAATGCAACCTCTACCTGCATCTTACATAATCTCAGAAAAAAATTGTATGGCAGAAAAGCTGATCAGGTTCAGGACAGACCCTCATAAATGGACATTGAATAAGAAAGTTTTTCACAAACTGATCCTACTTTGAGGCACACCTCAAATAGATCTTTTTGCGTGCAGTTACAACAATCAGTTTGCAAAATTCTGCTCCAGGATTCCATGCAAGAAAGCCAGAAAGATAGATGATTTTTCTTTTACCTGGACAGGAATTTCCCTGTATGCTTTTAAATCCTTTCCACTAATATCCAGGGTAATTCTGGAGATTCAGAAGGTCCACCCAAAGGTCATTGTGGTGACTCTTTTCTGGCCCAGATAACAATGGTTCTCCCTTCTTTTGTAAATGGCCAGGGGCATTTGCCACAACCTTCCTCACGGACTGGACCTACTCACCCAACACCCCAGGTGTTTGAAAAATCCCAGCCCCAAACAACTACAATTGATTGCCTGGACGAGAGAATCTTAATACCTTTTAGGCACATTTTTTTTCAGTGGATGTACAAGTAGGTATTAAAGGAGACATGAAAACCTGATACAAGAAAATGTTGCATTAGTAAATGGGAAAGGTTTTCTAAGTGGTGCCAAGAAAACACCCAGTACCCATTCTAGACTAGTATTTCTCTGATTTTACATTACTTGTATGAGTTACTATCCTCTGGTTTATCTTGCTCATCAGTTAAGGTCCATTTGTTGGCCATTTCAGCATGGCTGCCCATGAATCCCCCTCTTTCAATGCAAATTAATTTGAAAATGTTTTTAGAAGGGGTATTACATACCAAACTTCCTAGAAAACAGGTGGTTCCTCTTTTGGGATTTTCATTCTATGTTAGAAAAACTAACTTGCTCCATTTGAACCAGTTTATCTGCCTGACTTTAAGGTTTTCAACATGGAAAACATTGTTACCTGACCTATGCAAGATTGCCTGAGATGTTCAGCACTCCCACTGCTGCAATAACCTTTAATCTATGAGTGGTTTCCTTGTATAGGAAACAACTGGCCAGCTTTATAAAGTTTTGTTAACATTTTTTCAGTACTTTTTTGCTACCATGAGGAGAAGTATCTCTGGGATTTCACAGGAGCAGCAGTCTGCTAAGAGCTTAATTTCTAGGAGATATGTCTCTCTTGGGGGGACCCCATCCACACAAATGGTTGCCCTTTTAAGAAAGCAGAATGAAAATTGACATTATCAGATTTACTATCTTCAACTGTTGGTTTGGATCTGATCCTCGGATCCGATGTGGCTGTTACTTTAGCGTGTGGCCACCAAAAACTCTTGAGCTCCTCCCTTACCCATAATGCACCCACCCCTAACATACCTCAGATCTTGTTTGCCGCTTTTGTGAATAGACTCAGTCATCTTGAGCTCTTGAGTGACATTGCAATATACGGTAAGTGTTTTTCTATTTATCTTTAAAACGTTTTTTCTAATTATCCTTCATACTCCTTACACTTAGTGTAGCTCTTTTTTTACCATAGTTGGTGTTGTTCTATTCCTTTATTTATTTTACAACTCTTGTGTATTTTTTTGGTACCACTGTTGGCATCTTTTTCCCCTTTATCTCTTTATATAAACACTTTTCTGCTGTAAGTGACTTTTTTGTTCTTGTGTGCAGGATGTCTGAAAAAAGGTCCTTTGGGATTTAAAAAATGCCAAAAGTTCAACCACAAATTGCCTTTGTCGGATGCCCCACACTCCGTGTCTATTGTTTGGGCCTGGTCCACCTTTAGGTTGAGTGTGCTATTTGTCAGAATTCTAATCTGGTTGTGATAGCAGACAAAAAAAAAAACTGATTTTGAAGGGTTCACTTCCAACTTCCTTCTCAGACGCTATTGCTGGGGCTCAATCCTCCAAACCAAAAGCAGTGGAGCCTTCTAGTAAGTCTACAAAGCCTTCTGGATCATTCACTCCATTGTCTTCATAGCTGCCTAAAAGGAAACACAAGCTAGATTGAAGGCTGCTGTGATCCAACCTCCATCGGATCTTACAAAACCTTCCTCGGATCCAACGCTATTACGTAGGACTAGATATTCAGCATGCCTGGATTTGGTTTCTTCAAGATTACCTTCCCTGTTTTTGGAACAAAGGCACTATAAGTCTCCTTCCTTAGCTTCCTCTCATTCTTCCAGGTGTTTGACTGAAGCTAATGTGGACAGAATGATAAGGAGATTTCTCGCAGCAAAAATTCTGTTGGAGGTTCTCCCGGCTCCTACCCCTTTGTGTCACAAAGCCTGTCCTTCTACTACTCCACAGATTCCAGCTCTTTCTCTAATCTGGCCAATCATTTTGGAGCCCCTGGATCCAAGCCTTCCAGATCTGCTTAGTTTGGATCCGAAGACATCTCTATCTTCAGATCTGAAACTTTCTCTGAGTGTACTGGCTCTGATGTCCTTGGAGCCAAATGACTCTCAGAGCTGAAGTACCATTGTTGGGTCCGAGGTGACTTCAAAGTTTTTGGAGCCATATCTTCCCCTTGGAGCATCAGCACTGGACAGTTCGGCTCTGACTTCCACCTCAGGTACACAGAGGGAACCGATGGGCCAGAAACCTAGTTTCTCAGCTCCATTGTCTTTCTTCTTCCTGGAGTAATCTGCCTTTGAGGTAGTGAAGACAGCGTTCTCTGCTCCAGCAGGATGGATGCTAGCTCCTCAGATCTTCCTTCTGGATCCCAGATGTCTCTGCACCGTGAGACACATCTTTCTTCACCACAGGGACCAGCTCAAAGTCTCCAGGCTACCCAGCAGGGTTTTGCAGTCCCTCCTGATACTTCACCAGGGCATCCCACCAAGGAAGTCTCTAGGAAGGGGAAGTGCAAGCAGAGACATTTGGACTCCCCTCAGGAGTCAATTATTAAGGATACTGATTTTGATGAAGAAGAGGGGTTCCTAAGATCACTACCTAAAGATGTCTCATTTGGAGACATTCTTGAGATCCTTAAGCAGAGGTATGATTGGTCCTCCAATGACCCTTCCCCAGAGGAATAAGCATTTCTTAAAGCCTTTGGAGCTGGCACATCTACCTCCTAGGTTTCTTTGCCTGCCAATGAAATCATTGATTTGGTCTCTAGGCAGGTGTGGAAGGTGCCTGACTCAGTTGAGCCAATCCTCAAAAGACCAGATTGGAGTCTGTCTACACCAGTAAGTAGGGAATACTGGAGCAAGGGAGTGCCCATAGATGCTATGGTCATTGTGGCCACAAAGAAGGAACGTGCTGAGCAAAGTTCCTCTGTCCATCCCCCTAATAGGGAGTCTAGTTGCCTGGACAGATTTGAGAAGCATGTCTATGCTTCAGCGACCTTTGCCCTTAGTTCTCTGAATTACCTGTCACACTTTGAGACTACAAAAGAATTTGATAAAGAAACTGTCAAATTCCCTTTTGGGGATCAATACTGCTGAGGCTCAAACTTCTGTAGCTTCTCAGTTGGCTACCCTTCAGGCTATTTCTAATTCATCCATGAGGCTTATCTCGCATGCAGCCAAAGGTGCCTCAAGGGCAGCAGATTCAGGCATTTCCATTAGGAGGCATGGCTGGATAAACTTGTGTGATTTTGTGGATCTCTTCAAGTCCTTGTTTATCAGTGCTTCTTTTGATAACAGTTTGTTGTTTAGTGTCAAAGTTAAAGACACTCTCCAGGTGTGAAAAAGATAGAAAGACCCTCTCTGTAGTGGGCATGCATTTTTCGACTCCTCAAAGATCCTTCTCTAGGAATGAATGAGGAGGTCAAAAAATGTGGTTCAAGTCCCAGGGTCCCTTCCAAGATCCAAGTGGAGATAGTTCCCCCAGAACCAGAGGGGAGAATTCTAATGGATGATGATTCCCATGCAGCAAAGGAGGCCTGCAGAACCAAGGGTGTAGAGATTCCTTCTTTGACAGACCCTACCAGCACTCCTAAAAAGAGGTCCAATTGTCCACTTCTGAAGGCAGTCCAGGGTCATTTATCCCTGCACCAGAGAGCCTGTCTAGATTAACAAAAGAGATGTAGGTACAGAGGATTATTTCCAGAGGTTATATAATTCCCTTTTCCCTACCACCTCCTTCCGTAAGCAAAATTCCTGATGAGCCACCCAGTCAGAGGAAGGCAGCAGCACTAGAGATACAAAAGCTGCTAGAAAAAGAGAGTCATCCAAGAGGTTCCACTAGTCAAGATAGAATCTAGAACATGCTGAAGATTATTTTTAGTGCCAAAGAAAACAGGGGACTCGAGATCAGTTCTGGATCTCAGCAAATTAAAAGCAGTTCAATGCACAAAGTTTTGAATGGTCCCGGTTTAGTCCATTTTGCTTTTCCTAGGCAAGGATGACTGGATGTGTTCAAGTATTCATGCTTTCACCTGGGAGCCAGTCACTACCATTTCAGAGCACTGCCCTTTGGCCTCACTACAGCCCCCAAGGTTTTCACCAAATGCATGGCAGTGGTGACAGCTAACTTGAGACTGCAAGGATTCTGAATGTTTCCATACTTAGAGTGGCTCATTACCACCCCATCTAGGCATCTACTAATAAAAGTGAGAGATCAGGTACTCCAGACTTGCTTCCTTCTAGGGATAACTGTAAACTACAACAAGTCTCAGTTACAACCATCTCAAACTTTGGAATTCATAGGAGCAGTTTTCAAGATGGTTTCATTGACAGCTTCGCTTCCTTTTGCAAGAGTGCAGACTATCAAATTATAGGTCAAGAAATTAATTTACAGTACCACAATTTCAGCCTGTTTGATCCTTCAAGCCTTGCAAGTCAGTGGCCATAATTTTAGTTCCTCTAGCAAGATCTCATATGAAAATTCTTCTCAATGAATGTTACCAACACAATGATCTATTCTCTATCAACACGTCAGCCCAAACGAATCACTCCGGCATGCAAGGGGTGCCTTTGGTTTTGGATTCAATCAGATCAAAGTCTTCAAGGTTGCCCTTTGTTTTCCCTCAACCAAAGGCTGTAGTGACCATGGACATCTCCTAGATTGGGTGGGGGGGCACTTGCTGGGGAAAACAGTTCAAGGCACTTGGTCCACTGAAGAGGTCAATATGCATATCAATTTTCTGTAGATGACAGCTGTGATGTTAGCATTGCAGGACCGTCAAGACATTCTCCCTTTCGAAACAATTGTGATTTAGACAGACAACATGTCAGTAGTCTGGTACATAAACAAACAAGGTTGAACCAGGTCTTACCCCTTGTGTCAAGAAGCCCTCAGAATGTGGCAATGGATGATCACTTCCAACTGCTTTCTGACAGCAACATGCATTTCTGGAAAGTCCAATGTGATAGCAGACAAATTGAGCAGATCTAGTCTACTACCTCACGAGGTCTCTCAACTTGAAAGTGAAAAAAATTATTTTTCATCAATGGGGCCAGCCTTGCTGTGATCTTTTTGCTTCTCCTCTAAACAACAAATGCAGCATCTTCTTTGCCCTGACCCCCCCACTGGAGAATCACCAAGGGATGCTGTGCTCCATGACTGCCTCCCCAGTCTCTTTTATGCTTACTCACCAACTCCCCTAATTCCAAAATTTCTACAAGAAGTTGCCTGGTTGAAGAGCAAAGTCATCCTTATTGCACCTTAATGGCCACAGCAGATTTGGTTTTCCTTCCTTTGGCCTCATCTACTTCACCCACCTTGGATTCTGGATCCAAATCCAGACCTGCTATCTCACCCAACAGGCATGATTCATCTGGATATCTCAAACCTCAAGCTAACAACATGGTTTCTCCAATTCCATTAATAGGCAGACAACCGATGCTCTCCATGACATCTGGACAATACCCCACTGGACTGCATTCCCCATATGCTGGGTCAGTAAGTAAGGAGCTTCAGTCCTCACTTCTAACTCAAATGTGAAACTGTCACTTAAACAGGAGTAATTTTTCACAATTTCCCATAAGAGCAAAACAGAAACACTGTATAACCTGGGACTGGACTGTATACTTCTGTCCACCCCTAATGTAACTCCCTATTACACACTTCAGAGCAATGTGCCCCAGTTTAAGGCCTCTGATAGGCTCACACTTAAATTAAATCTCACACATTCAAACACTTCTGGGAAAGCCTGAGACAGATTTCCAGCTGTGCCCCTTCCCCAGAATAATGCAGTAAAATGCTGTCACCAGTCAGAGAGCCAACATGACCTTTTAAAGGGATGTCCAATTCTGACAATTAGATATTAAAATAAATGATAGCAAAAGACCTAAAGCAGACAGACTTTTGGAGTTCATAGGTTAATACTAAACTAACTGCCCTGCATGCCATTTTAAGCCTAGCCAATTATCCCTTGTGAGACTCAAACACTGCACCTTGTGTTTGTAAGGCAAACACCTTAACCCTTAGGCCACCCTCCCAAGTGGCCCAGGAAGTTATCAAAGCAAGTATAAGCACTCTCAAATCACTAAAGGAAACGCTGATTGGCCAGCCACAATATAAGTTAATACAAATATTTAATACTGAGCAAAATGATTAAAAAATATAAAACAGTAATTTCCAATAAACAAACAGAACTCAATCACCAGGAAATGAAATCAGTACTGAAGGCTAGAAATCCACCATTTAGAAAAACTCTTAACTGATTAATTATATTTTTTTATATCTGACTAAAGAACACTGTCCCTAATCTAAACTAAATTATTACAACAGAGGCTTATAGTTCTTGGTGAGTCCTTTTGGGTATCCACTGTGCAGTTCAGCTGTGAACAGCTGCAGCTGACAACTGTAACTGGCTAACTAACAACAAATGTTTTCATTAGGCTCTTTTATATAGACTAGCTTAACTGTCATAACTGTTCCAGTTCTAATTTTCCATTTTGAAAATCAACCAACAGTTGTTTGCTAAAGTTCCTTCCTGTCTTTCAGCCCCTGACAGTAACACACAGCAACTGTCAATGTTCTGATGACATCATCTGCAGATCAGCTGATTCTGAGACAGTCTGCATTTAGAATATTCTTCACAAATATGCACAGTTAGAAATGTAAAGGAACACAGTTCAAGTCTTTAAAACAGTCTGTACAGATTATAAATCAACATGTAAGAACTTATTTACAAGATCATAGCTAGTCATGCTGGCATATATTACACAGGTTAATCTGAAATCATGTACAAAACCTCAAACACACATGTTAGCACAAGTAAGTGTCTAATTTCTTCACATCCCCTCCCCAATGACTCACATTTTTCAAGTGACCCTTGAAAAAAATGGCACTTGAGAAAAATGGATCTGTCTGGAATGTATTATCATGGAACATATAAACAAAGAGATTGGCAACCTTCAAACACTGGACCACACCCAGTTTGGGTTCATGAAGGGAAGATCTTGTCTCCTGAACCTGATTGATTTCTTTGAATCAGTCTCCAGAGCTTGAATCAGTCTCCAGAGCTGTGGATAAGGGTAAGATGGTCCACATAGCCTATCTGGACCTCCCCAAGGCCTTTGACAGTTTCCCCCACTCTAGAATCATAGATAAACGTACTAAGCTGGGCATTAATCCCTACATCATTCAATGGGTTGCCAACTGGCTTACTGACAGAACACACACTGTAAAAGTAGCCAACTCCAAATCCAGCTCCAGACAAGTGTAGTACCTCAGGGTTCAATCCTGGGACCGCTCTTGTTTGGCATCTACTTCTCTGAAGTACAGGCCAACATGAGGAGACTCTGGCTAACAAAGTTCGCAGATGACTGCAAACCGGAGCCATTATTGAATCCCCAAATGATGTGGATATTCTACAAAAGGGCCTTACAGAAACAGATCCTTGGTGCCAGAGCCATGGGCTCAAGCTCAATGCCAAGAAATGTATAGTTATCCCCTTTGGGAAAAAACATGTACCCGTGAATTACCACATAGGTGGCAGTACACTAAACACCGAAAGTGTGATAAGAGACTTAGGCACACAGATGGACAGTGGTCTCACCTTCGATAACCACATCACCACAACATTTAGGAAAGTCATCTATGTGGCACACCTCATCACTAAGGGCTTTTCATCCAGAAAAAAGAAGGTCATTGTCCCACTGTACTCATCCCTCATTAGACCCATTATAGTATACAACGCCCTGTTTGGTATGTAGCTCTCAAGACATCTGCAACAACTGGAAAGGCAACAGAAATGCCTCACTAAAAGAATCACAGGCCTAAAGAAGATGCCCTATGCTGGTCATCTAAAAAAACTCCAGCTATACTCTGTCACATATCATCTACTCGATCTCTGCTTAACATACAAGGCCATGTCAAACCCAGAGCTGTTGGACATGCTGCACTTAAATCCCAATCCCTCAGAGCCACACGCTCCAGGGATCTAAACCTTGTCATCACAATGAACAAAACATGCTGGAGGGCTAGGTTTCTGACCCAGAGACTCCCCAGACTCTGGAATAGACTGCCCATACATGTCAAACAGAGCACCTCTTTGGCCCTCTTCAAAAGGAATCTTAACGATTGAATGGGAGATGGGAAATTTACCCTGGGTATCACATCAGTTGCCCTGCTAGACAGGGGTCAAGGGAAGTAAATATTGTGGGAAGAAATTGCCAGGGAATTGTTATGGCTAGGCTTGTATAGGCCCTAGGACCGATAGCCTAGTACCAACCTATGAATATCAACCCACTCCTCTCCTGGGCAGTCCGTCTGCATTGGCATTATTAACCCAAATGTGGTATTCTTCTCCTTCTGAGGAAATTTGGCTGAGTACAGCCCCACCCAATAATTTGATGCCTCTACTTGCACAACAAATTATTTGGTATAATCTGGGCTGACTAACACAGGGGGTCCTCCCAAAATGTCTCAGTTTTTGGAATGCCTATTCACAGTCTGTGGTCCACACTACCTTATCCAGTTTATTTTTCTTAGGTCGGTAAGGGGTGCCGCTATTGCACTATAATTGGGCACAAAATTTCCATACCCTGCTGTCCATTTAAATGCTCTCACTTGCTTTTTAGCAGCAGGACCTGGCTACGCTTGAATAGCTTCCACTTTGACAGGTTTTGGCCTGATCTTATCACTCCCCACTCTATGTCCTACGTAAGTGACTTTTGCCATACTCACCTTATACTTACTGAGTTTAATGGTTAACTTTGCCCTTTTAAATTGGTCTGCAAATGCCAGTAGCATTGTCTTTAATGTAGAGTTTAATCTCTCCACAAGACTATTAGTCTGGGGATGGTAGGGGTGATCTCTAAATGTTTAACCCCACAACACTTCCACAAACAAGTCAGCAGGTCTGACATGAAGTTGACACCTTTGTCAATCAGTATCTCCCCTTGGAAAACATACCCTGCTGAAAATTTTTAGCAAAGCAGTTTTCACCTTTTCTACATCCATATGACCTGCAAAAGCAATATTAGGTATTATAGCTAGAAGTGGCAGACTACCAAATGCCATACTAGCTAATCTTCTAGCCCTTCCTTAGGAGTCCACTTTCTATACAGCAAACCTTCGTTATCTGCCTCAGTATCACTTGCATAATGAATATTAGGGACTATAACTAAAAGTGGCAGATTCTAGGCTCTACCAACAGCCATACTACCTCACCTTGCAGCCCTCCCTTAGGAGTCCACTCTTTATACAACAAACCTTTGTTCCCATATACAGTCTCCCCTCTTCCTTGAGCCTCAGGTGCTTCCTTAGCCATCTCCCTCAAGCTTTGTAATGTAGAGCCTGTCTCAACTCTACATTTGTGACACTCCCAAGCTCCCCTAACACAGGAAGCTTAGTAACTTTCAACAGCTGTGCCTCACTGTCATTCTGGGTACTATCACTCTCCTCCATCCTTGCAGTCACCATGTCTAAGGGAATATCACTACTTCCCAGCAGCTGTGGCTTACTTTCAGATTTACTGCTACAGGATAGCTCCTTCTCTGAAACAGCCACTACACCAGTCCCAGCTTCAGGTATGAGATCTGTCTGGGTCTGCCCCAGGCGACTGGACCTACATTTCTGTCTCCAAGCCTGACTACATATCACTGCATGCACACAAGGCACTGCAGCATCAATGTCATTCCCAATCATGACATCTACAGGAATATCCTCAAACACAAGCTTGTCTTCTGCAGGAAGCCTAGTAACTTCTGACAATTGTGCCTCAATGTCAATCTGGATACTATTACTCACCTCTGTCCTTGCAGTCACCATGTCCAGGGGAACATCAGTACCTACCAGCAGCTGTGGCTCACTTTCAGAGATGTACTGCTACAGGATAGCTCCTCTGAAACAGCCAGCACGTCAGCCCTAGCTTCAGGTATGACATCTGTCTGGGTCTCAGTCAGGCTACCAGAACTACATGCCTTTCTCCAAGCTTGACTGCATGTCACTGCATGCACACAAGGTACTGCATCATCAAAGTCATTCTCTATTAGGACATTTTCAGGAATATCCTCAAACACATCTACCTGCGTGCTACCTCTTCCACCCTCCCAGTCAAGATGAACCCTAGCCAAAGGTATTTGGAATGGGGTTCCTCCCAGAGCTCTGACTGGAGTGGACTGTCCAAGCAAGTACTACTCTTCTTTTACTACTGCAGGTCTCAAATGGTTATATCAGAAGCTGTCTCTCTCTCTCTTAACAGTAACCTGCTTACCATCTACTAAGATAGGATATAAATTTTGGTGATAGATTGGATCATAGGAAGGAAGTTACTAGGCTAGTGGCCCTGAGGCCCTTACAAGTCTAGCCAAGAATTTAGCTCATGTTACAAGTCAGCACCTGATGTCCCTGTCCTGCAGGGACAAAGGTGGAATCCCAGGGGTTTATCTTCTGTTCCCCATCCAGTTATCCAGGTTGTGCTTAAAAAGGGTTAATGAGATACTCTGCTTGATGTGGACAGGGAGTTTGTTCCACAGAAGGGGGAGTCTCTTGGACTCAAATCTGTCCTGCCAGCAAGTTCTATTGATGTCACAGACCAGGTTGAGGTCACACATGCGGGTTACTCGAGTGGAGCTTGACTTGCAGAAAACTCATAAGAACACTTTACCCACCATCAGAGAATCAAACCCAGGTCTCCCACATGGCAAGTGGAAATAATCACCACTGTACTAACTTTGAAGCACAAAGTGAGATTCAAACCCTGTACTTTGTGTTTGTGATGTAAACACCTTAACCATTACACCAATCCCAAACCCCACCCCTGTTCTTTCCAAATAACTTACCACTGGCAATTTGTAATCCTCACTTGCTTGGCTCCCTCACCTTTTGTTTCTCATCTTGCCTGGATGGACATTTGACTGCTATGTGCCCCCTCTGGTTACATTTGAAACATCTAATCCCTAACTGTGTATTTAGACTAGTAGTTTCCCCTGTTACTGGTGTACTCTGTTGGAGTGGTTTAGACTGCCCTCCATGGGTTCCCTTATGTCCATGTGCAGTACTGGGTATTCCTTTCTTATGCATTGTTGCTCTGCTTGCTAAGTAGAAATCCCCTTTTCTCCCCAACTCCTCCACAGAGTTACACTCTTTGCTAACCAGATTCTCAGTACTGAAGACTTGTTCCCTCATCAAAAGGTCTGCCAGTCCCTCAAAAGTGGTGACCTGACACCCACTCACCCATCTGTGAAAGTAAGCATTTAAATCAGCAATGTAATCATGTACTTTTTCATCTGCCTTGCGTCTGTGTTCACAAAACTTTTTTCTATAAGTTTTAGGTGTTAGTTTAAAACAATCAAGAAGACAGTTCTTAACTTCATCATACTTCAAACAATCTACATCAGACAATTTTGACATGGCTTGAACAGCTTTACCATGGAGTAAGGGAGTCAGGAGTTGAACGCAGAGCTCAACATCATACTGTCTACATACCCTCTCAAATATATGAATAAAACTATCAAAGTCATCCCCATCCCTGTGTTGAGGAAAAGGTTTACTGACCTTTACAGCTTCTGGGGTCCAGTTATTCCCTTCCCCATTACCTCCATGACCCCCTGGAAGGGTAAGAAACTCCACTCTTGTCATTTTCCTTGGCTTCTAAATGTCTCACTCTCTCTGCTGATTCTGGTTCAAGACATTTGGCCTTCAGTTCATACTGATGCTGCTTCTCCTTAGCCTCCAGTTGTTTGGACTCCAATTCATATTGATGCTGTTTCTCCTCCACCTCCAGTTGTTTGGCTTCCAGGTGCAATCTCTCTTCAGTCTCCAGATGTCACATTCTCTCCTCAGCCTCCAGGGGGAGTCTAACTTCAGATAGATTCTTAGATCCTCTGAAGAAAAGGTGCACTGTCCTGATGTGGCATGCTGCACATCCCCAATACCAAGCTGGATATTCTCTGAATGGCTGGTCTGAGCTGAAGCTGCAACTAATGCTGAGATATTTGCTTCCTTAATCAAGTTGGCATGCACCAGTCCTCTGGCTTCCCACTTCTTGGTTGACTGGTTCTTTATCAGCTTAGTATAGTCTTCTGCTGACATCTTTGCCTGCTGTCCCTGACTAACCAAAAATAAAACTGTGGTGGACTGAGATTTTGTATGTTTACTTTGTGGCTGTTGAGAGTGTACACTTTAATGACAACTACCTACAAGCTACTGAAGTCCAATTAACCACTGCCACCAAATAATGTGATATCCCTACTGGACTGCCAACAATAATGTGATGTTCCCCACAATCCTGGGTCAGTAACGGAGGAGCTTCAATCATCACTACTAACTCCAATGTGAGACAGTCACTTAAACAGGAGTAATATTTCACAATTTCCCCTAACAGCACAACAGGAACATACTCTATAACCTGGGACTAGACTGTATACTTCTGTCCACACCTAATGTAACTCATTACACACTTCAGAGCAACGTGTCCCAGTTTAAGGCCTCTGATACACTCACACTTAAGTCTCACACATCCAAACACTTCTGGGAAAGCCTGACACAGATTTCCAGCTCTGCCCCTTCCCATAATAATATGGTAACATAATGCCACCAGTCAGAGAGCCTACATGCCCTTTTAAAGGTGTGTCTAATTATGACAATTCGATATTAAAACAAATGATAGCAAAAGACCTAAAGCAGATAGGCTTTTGGAGTGGCCTGGGAAGTTATGAAAGCAAGTATAAGCACTCTCAAATCACTGAAGAAAACACTGATTGACCAGCCACAATGTAAGTTAATAAAAATATTTAATACTGAGCAAAATGATTAAAAAATATAAAACAGTAATTTCCAATAAACAGAACTCAATCACCAGGAAAATAAAATCAATACTGAAGGATAGAAATCCAAAGAACACCATCCATGATCTAAACTAAATTATTACAACAGAGCAAAGGAAAGCTTACAGTTCTTGGTGAGTCCTTTTGGATGTCCACTGCACAGTTCAGCTGTGAACAGCTGCAAATGGTGACTATAACTGGCTGTTAACTAACAGCAGCTGTCTTCAGCAGGCTCTTTTATAGACTAGCTTAACTGTCTCAACTGTTCCAGTTCTAATTTTCATTTCATATTTTGAAAATCAACCAACAGCTGTTTACTAAAGTTCCTTCCTGTTTTCAGCCTCTGACATTAACGCATAGTAACTGTCAACATTCCAATGACATCATCTGCAGATCAGCTGGTTCTGAGACTGAATTTAGAATCTTCTTCATAAATATGCACAGTTAGAAATGTAAAGGAACACTTCAAGTCTTTAAAACATGTGCAAACAGTTATAAATCAACATGTAAGAACTTATTTTCAAGATCATAGCTAGTCATACTAGCATATAATGCACAGGTTAATCTGAAATCATGTACAAAACCTCAGCCAGACATGCTAGCACAAATGACAGTGTCCAATTTCTTCACTCTCTCTTCCCCTGTCCATCGTATACTTTTATCTTCCCATAAGGCTTCTACAAGAAAACAGGAGTAAATGGAAAAGGTTTGTTTTTAGGTACATCAGAAACACATTGACCCTTTGACATTTTGGTGACAATTTTTAATGAGGGAGCTTCAACAATTAGATTTCAATTAACAGCAATTTCCAACTTCCATATTGGGTTTGAAAATTCTTCCTTGGTTTCATCTAAGCTTTGTAAGGGCTTTGTAGATCAATGTGTGTATGTTCCTTTAAAATATCCAAGGGCTTGCACAAGTGTATAAGTACTGAGCAGGTGTGGGTCCGACTGCCATTTTGTAGTAAGCTGTTGCGATGTAAGCATATATGTAAGGTCTGCCTGTTAATCAGGTTGTTTATATTTTATGATGCTATCCATCCTGATGTGTTTATGTAATAAAGCATTGAAACGAGCAACATGGTGTCAGAAGAGGCATATATAAAAGGGCATGGTGTCAAAGGAAGCATGACCAAAGCAACTTGTTGGCAGAAAGAGCTACAATTTCTTAAATTTGAGTCCGAGAGGCACCTGGTTGGTCTTGAAGGAATATACAGGAGTGGATCATCCCTACTGCATGTATAATTCACAAAACAGGTCAGAAAGAAATTTCAGATGTTAAAACTTGCTCAAATAATTTCTTATTTGCAAAATATAAAACGAGGCATACAGAATGCTCTAAACGATATTCGAATAAACCGGTATGTCCAATATTGATAAAAATATTCAAATTACTATGGAAAATGTTTGAAATAAAGTCTGAATTGCATAAAACAAATAAAATAAGAAACAACTGCATTTTTGCTAAGCACTTATTTTTTGTATTAATTAAAGATATCCAAGTTATCAGAAGTGTATGAAGTGTTCTCATGTTTGTGCAGTATTACAATAGTTGTTTCACAAAATACAGCCATTTCAGCACATATTATGCAAAGTACAGTATTTCAGAGTTTATTGTGCATTTGAATATAATTACCAGCTGACAGAACAGTTTATTCGTACATAATTACAAGGGCCAGATTTTTTGTGTTTTTGTGCATACTTTTTGGCATCGCTGATGGATTTCAAAAATCCAATGCACTTGTGTTTGACAATAATATTGCAGAGAAATGGACAGTGAGCAAGAATATGACATTTTCATACAGGCTGCATTTTTTGATAAAGATGGTCATACAAAGGCATTTATTCTGCTTAATTTAGCTGGGTCAGAAGGCATTGAAAAGGGAACGTTCATTTGTGTATGCACCTGGTCTCTCTGCAGGAGAGAGGAAAAACCTTCATATTGTTGTACTGGCTGAGTCAAGGGAGGACCCCGAGTGCTTAAAATGTAAATTTAGAGAAATGTGTAATCCACAGATGAATGTTACAATGGAAAGGCACTTATTTTATACAAGGGATCAAAAGCCTGGTGAAACTTTTGTAGCATATATTACTAACTTGAGGAATAATGTGCAGATGTGATTTAAGGGATGAGTTGATAAAAGACAGGATTGTGTGGTGCTGCGGTAGCGTTGTCCTGTTCGATTCTCTGCTAAAGCGTCTTCTGTGTGGAGACATGCATGAATGGGCATACCTTCATTGAAGGTTGTGCATCAGGGCTGGCAACTCAGCACGTAAAAATATACTGCCAACCATTAGCAGACCGGAGTTCTGCTGTGGCGACCCCTAACCGGGAAAAGCCGAAAGACACAACAACTGTAAGAAAGATTTTGCTTCATGACAGTGATTTAACTTTGAATAAGGCCACTGAGATTTGTCAGATATACAAGCTCAAAGAAAAGCACACAAATATGCTTACAAATGAGAGATGCATACCTCAAGTAACATCTGGAGCTCATGTTGATAGTATGCACGTGATTAAAGGAAACCGGATCAAGCACATGGCAGTAGCTATAACCTCTGCAGCACCCAGTAGTAAACCCCAGAGCTTTCCAGTAAATTCCAGAGTTCCCACGGTCTCAGTGAAGCATAAGAGTGAGTCAGCAAACTCAAAGCATGGGCCCCCACCCTGTTTCATTACCAACTGTCATAACTGTGGTGGAAATCATGAATCTAAAAGGGAAAAATGTTTAGCTTTTGGTCAGCAGTGCCACAAATGTAATAAGTGGAATCATTTCAAAAGGTTTTGTAAATCAAAAGGCCCACATTCTTTCATTAAAAGGGAGCATTTTAAGAAATGAGTTGATTGATTAGAAAGCTGTGACCCTACTCTTTATGTTGATGGTGTGTCAGTGCTTTATGAAACAGTCAATGCAGTAGATTTAAGGGCAAACAAAGTATTTTGTACTGTTCAGATAAATTAAAACTCATAGAGCTCAAAGTTGACTCGGGTTCTAAGTACAATGTTATGTCAACAGAAACATTTGCTTGAGTGTGTCATAGTGAAAGGCTTGATTTGGCAAATTGTGCAAAGCTTGTCGTTTATGGTGGTGAAGAAATTCTAACTGAAGGCACAGTAGTGTTATGTTATTCTGCTGGGAAAAGTTATTTTATGTAGTCAAGAGGCACATCCAGTCATTGTTAGGGCTCAGAGAGAGTTTGAAGATGGGACTGCTTTCATTTAACAAGGAAGTCCATCATATTAGCTTGAAAGTCCACTACTCTAATTTTACCAGGTATATTTTTTTCACCTATGCTGATCTTTTCGAAGACAAACTAGGGAAACTTCCAGTTGTGTACTTCATGAAGTTAGACCCAGATGTCAGTCCAGTTATCAGGCCAGCTCGGAAAGTTCCAGTAGCCATGCAGGACAGATTCAAAGCAGAGTTAAATAAAATGGTGTGACAAGGTGTGATTTGTCCAGTAGATGAACCTACTGAATGGGTATCTTCCATGGTGGTAGCTCATAAAAAAAGCTCAGATGACATCAGAATATGTATTGATCCAGGCAATTTGAACAAAGCACTTTAAAAGACCTCATCATCCAATGTGAGCAGTCAAATAAATTGTGGCTGTGATGCCAAATGCCACTGTTTTTTCAGTCTTAGATGCAGAGTTCATTTTGGCAAATTCAGCTTGACAAGAGATCATCATTGCTCACTACATTCAGTACTCTATTTGGGAGGTGCAGATTTTTGAGAATGCCATTTGGGATATATTCTGCAAGTCTTTCAATGTGCAATAGAGCAAATTTTTTCTGGGTATCCTTGTGCTGTTATAGTAAACATACTAGTAGGAGGTAAGAAACTAAGAGTAATGCTACTCAACGCCAGAAGTCTAAACCTCAAGATGCACACACTCGAAACTCTCCTTAGCATGGAGAACATCGATATCTGTGCAGTAACAGAAACCTGGTTCAAGGCTCCCGAGAGCACCCCAGCACTACCAGTTTATACCTCATACCATGCTTTTCAGCCCCAAAACTTGGACCGAACCACAAAAAGAGGGGGAGCATCAATATTCGTCAAAGATACCCACACCTCCAGGTTGGTGGCACAGCATGAAGCATCAGAGACTATCCATGTGCAACTAACAGTGGGTAAAACTGCCTTCCAGTTTATAGCCTGCTACAGACCAACCTCCTAAACCCAGGAACCCTACTCGGCCTTCCTGAGAACACTGGAAAATATGAAGGTCTCTCCAAACCCCATTATATTGGGTGACTTCAACTACCCAAACATAGACTGGGAGCATTACTCTAGCTCCAACACCCTAGCCCAAATGTTCCTAGAATTTATAAATTCAAATGCTATGGAACAACTTGTTACCACTCCCACAAGAGGGGAAAACATACTGGACCTGATCATCACCAACATGGGGACTCTATGCTCCAGACCAGAAGTGTATCCCTCACTGGTAAGATCAGACCATAAACTAATCTCACTGGATATTCACATCCCGACCCCACCCCCTGCCCAGAAAACCACAGTGAAAAACTTCTCTAAAGCAAATTTCACACTCCTCAAAACCGAGGTGGAATCCTTCAAAGCCTGTGGAAAATATGGCCCAGACCGCAGGATCCTTTATAAATGCATTCTATGAACACCTTCAGGAATGCATGGATCATGCAATCCCAAATAAAACCAAGACCCAATCCTCCAAAGGCAGACATCCTGTCTGGTGATCCCCAGCCATAAACAAACTATACAATAGAAGGAGGAAGCTACTACATGACAGAGCAAAATCCCAAAAAGGAAAGGCGTCTCTGATCAGTATTAGCAAAAAACTACGGGCACTCATAAAATCGTCTAAGGCCAGCTTCGAGAGAAAAATTGCACAGGACACTAAGGATAATCACAAGGCTTTCTTTAGTTATGTTAGGAACCTGGGTGGGAATTCCCAGATATGCTCAGAATTAGTCCAAAATGACAAAAAATACGCCGAACCCACAGACATTGCCAACATCCTAGCTGACAGGTTCAGTGCAAACTCCCCACCAAAAGGGCAAATATCTATCCCAGCAGAGTGCTGCCCCCCTGACATCTCAGATGCTCAGGTAAGAGCCGCCCTCTCCAAAGCAAAAAACACAGCATCAATGGGACCAGACAGTGTCCTGGGCTGTGTCCTACATGAACTCCAAGAAGAGCTAAACCCAAACATAAAACTACTGTTCAATCGCAGCCTTACTACAGGATATGGACCCAAAGAGTGGCGTACAGCAACAGTGGTCCATCTCCACAAAGGTGGTGCCTCAACGGATCCTGGAAACCATTGCCCCATAAGCCTGACTAGCTTGGTCTGCAAAGCTATGGAAAGGATCATCATGGACCTCATAAATAAAGATATTGGGGACCTAGAGACACTGGATCCTATCCAGTTTGGCTTTGTTAAGGGCAGATCCTGCCTCTTAAACCTAGTCGATGTCTTTGAAACAGTCACCAAGGTCATTGACGAGGGGAAGGTGGTCCACACAGCCTACCTGGACCTCGCAAAAGCCTTCGATACAATACCCCACTCGGGCATTATAGATAAGCTCACCAGATTAAATATAAACTCCTATGTCACTAGATGGGTTGCAAACTGGCTCAAGGACAGAACCCACATAGTTAGAATTACTGGAGCCATGTCAGACTCCAAACCAGTTACAAGTGGCGTCCCATAAGGCTCAGTCCTGGGACCTCTCTTGTTCGGTATATATTTCTCGGAGGTACAGGCCAACAAGGAAGGACTGTGGCTGACCAAGTTCGCAGATGACTGCAAACTGGGTGCCATAATCGACTCTCCAGCTGACACAAGCATCCTCCAAAAGGGCCTCATAGAAACAGACAACTGGTGCCAGAGCCATGGCCTCAAGCTAAACACCAAAAAGTGTATAGTCATCCCCTTTGGCAAAAACAAAGTGCCCACAAATTACCACATAGGTGGTAATCCATTAAGTACAGAAGAAGTAATTAGGGACCTGGGGACCCAAGTTGATAGCAATCTCTCATTTGACAACCACGTGGCCAAAGTGGTTAGAAAAACATTTTATATAGCCCATCTAATCATGAAGGGATTCACATCTAGATCAGGGGAGGTCATCGTGCCTCTTTACTCATCCCTCATCAGGCCCATAATTGAGTACAATGCCCCTTTTGGGATGTACCTTACCAGACACCTGCAGCAACTGGAAAGACCCCAAAAGTACCTCACCAAGAGGATCAAAGGGCTCAAACAGATGCCATATGCTGCCCGGTTAAAGAAACTCCAGCTCTACTCAGTGGCATACCGCCTGCTCAGAGGCGATCTGTGCCTGATGTATAAAGCCATGTCCAACCCAGAATTAATGGACATGCACCACATAAAATCCAAATCCCATCGAGCTACGTGCTCGAGAGACTTGAACCTCAGCACTGAAATAAATAGGACATGCTGGAGGGACAGATTCATAACCCAGAGGCTCCCTTCACTCTGGAATAAAATCCCAGTCCAGGTTAGGCAGAGTCCCTCATTGACTCTTTTCAAGAGGAATCTTGATGAGTGGATGGGAAATCGTAGGTTTCCCCCGGGTATCACTTCTGTGTCACTGTTGGACAGAGGCACAGTATACTAACCTCGAAAAAGGGCATAGCAAAATTAATTTAAAATGGGTGGTGAAAGCCAAACATACTCTGGCTAGGCTTATAAATGCCCTAGGGCAGATAGCCTAGTATGAACCTATGAACCTATGGTGAAGCTGAGTATGGCAGAAACCTCAGAAACGTTCTGGAAAGAGCACATCAAGTGAATCTTAAGCTCAATCCACAGAAATGCAAATTCACATTACAAGAAGTTACTTATATTGGCCATTTATGTACTAGTTCAGGCCTATGACCAGACCCTTCTAAGCAAACAGCCATTCTCAAGATGCCAGCTTCAGACAATGTTCAAGCCCTGCAACGTTTTCCTGGCATGGTTAACTATCTAGGCAAGTTCATTCCAAACTTGAGCCAACTTTCGGCACTGCTTAGAGAGCTGACGTGTAAAGATGTTGCATGGTCTTAGTTAGAGCAGCACCAAAGAGCATTTGATGTCCTGAAACAGAGAATTACTAGTCCACCTACTCTCAGATATTATGATCTTCACAAGGTAGTTACTCTTTCATGTGATGCTTCAAGATTCGGTCTGGGTGCACTCATTCTTCAAGAGGGTCAACCTGTTGACTATGCATCGAGAACTCTTACCCAAACTGAAATGCAGTATGCACAGATTGAGAAAGAGCTTTTGGCAATTGTGTTTGCATTTTCGAAGTTCCATGATTATGTTTATGGTAGACCTATCCAGATCAAAACAGACCACCAATCATTAGTCACTATCCTGAGAAAGCCTATGCATACAGCTCCAGCCAGATTGCTACATATGATATTGAGATTGCAAAAGTATAATTTCACTCTCGTGTACAAGAAAGGCAAACTTCTATATCTTGCTGATGCATTGTCCAGATCACCCAGAAACACCACTGAACAGCATGAGAATGAGAACCTTGATTTTGAGGTTATGGAAGTGAGACATTTTTCTTCCACACACCTTGATGAGCTGAGAGTTCATATAACCACAGATGCAGTTTTACAAAGGCTTATCCACTTTATAAGTCAAGGATGGCCATCAAAGCAATCTAGCTTACCTCAAGAAGTGCAACCTTATTTTCCAAACAGAGATGAGATTTTGTCTGACAAAGGTATCATCATGAAAGGTCCAAAAGTGATTGTTCCAAAGCCTTGCAACAAGAGTACATTAATATCTTGCATTGTGGTCACCCAGAAACAGACTCTACCAAAAGAAGGGCAAGAGGTCTGGTATTTTGACCTTCTGTGTTACAAGACATTGAGAGAGTACTTTCATCTTGTTCCATGTGTAATAGTACTAAGTCACATCAACAGAAGGAACCACTTCAGCTAAACCAGATTCCCGAACTACCTTGGTCAACAGTACCGATATTTTTGAGTGGAATGGTCAGCATTATTTGGTATTAGTAGACTCTTATTCCAACTTGTTCAAGATTGACCTACTTCCAAACCTAGCATCCAGTACTGTCCTTACTAAGATGAAGCTTCATTTTGCAGTCCATGGTAGTCTGCAGTTATTTCTGACAAAGGATTTGCCGAAGAGTGGGACTTTACTCATGTCACGAGTAGCTCAGAATATCCACAATCAAATGGTTTGGCAGAACATGAAGTTCAAAGTGCAAAACAGTTACTAGAGAAGTCAAAATGAGGCAATACTGATGTTTTCTTGAATCTCAGAAATATTCCTCTTAGTTCACCTGCTCAGAGACCTCTGTCGAGACAAACCAGAACCACATTACCAATCAGTAGTCAATTGTTGGTTCCATGTGTCAAGAACAGCAGGTCAGTGAAAACCAATCTGTTGAAGAAGCATTTAACCCAGAAGTCCTACTATGATAAGACCAGCAAACCACTCAATCCACTATGAGGAGGAGAAATGGTAAGGATGCAAAGGTCCAAAGGTTATGATTGGATTGGAGTCTTGAAGAATATTTGCCCAGATCCAAGACTGTGCATTGTGGAATCACAAAGAGCAGAGTTTAAGCCGAATCAGAAACATTTGATGCCGGTGTCCAAGCCTATACCACAGCACATACCCTGTGAGAAAGACTCTATCTCAGCATGAGTTATCCAGTGTTCCAGTTGCAGAGGAAGTTCCAGAGAATATTCCCATTCCTGTGATGAATCCAGAAGTTCCTGACATGAATTGTTCACCGAAGACTCTCCCTGTTGCTAAACCCAGTCCAGATTGTTATGTTACCAGATCGCATCTCCAGACCATGTTACAGATACATGGCAACTTGGACATGAACATTGTGTTTGTTTCTAATGTTTTTAATAATGCATGTCTAACTCCAATGTTGTTTTTACTAAGGGCAATCTTTTTAAGAGGGAGGAAGTAGATCAATGTGTCTATGTACCTTTAAGAAGCTATCCAAGGACTTGCACAAGTGTATAAATACTGAACATATGCAAGTCTGACTGTCATTTTGTATAAGCTGTTGAGATATAAGCATGTATGTATGTAAGGTCTGCCTGTTAATCAGTTTTATATTTTATGAGGCTGCTATCCATCCTAATGTGTTTCTATCTAATAAAGTATCTAAATGAACTACCCCATCTGCTTGCCATCTGTGTTGGAGAGGAATGAACAACAGCCTTTCTGATAGGCACCCTCCTGCTGAGGGCTTCCTATAAAGAACTTACTCCATCATGAAATTTAAAAATGTGTAATGCAGGCTTAATTCACTCTCATTTTGAATCAGCTGCAAAATGTGATCTTAAATTTCTGACCTGGAAAACTATTTTTCTAGTGGCCATTACCTCTGATAGAAGAATTCCAGAACCTCAAGCATTGTCCAGTAAACCTCCCTATTTGATTTTTCATAAGGATAGAGTTCTATTACATACCAATCCTTCTTTACTTCCTAAGGTGGTGCCAGAATCCAGTATTAAACAATATATTAATCTGACAGTCTTCTTTCCTAAATTTATGAACAAAGGTGAATATATGTTGCATTTAATGGATGTCCACAGACAGTTATATTTTTACATTTTTACATACATAGAACAAAAGAAATTAAGATGACAGATCAATTATTTGTTTTCTTTACAGATTATAAATTGGGCAAATCAGTTGCAAAGATAACTCTAGCCAGATGGCTGATAGATATATCATTTGTCTATAACAAATTGGGCCTATCCTTACCAAGACCTTTAAGAACCCATTCAACTTGGTCCATGGCTACTTCTTCAGTGTTTCTATCTAGGGCTTCTATGGACGACATATGTGCGGCTACAACTTGGGCCAGTTCTCATACCTTTATTACTCATTACAAACTAGATCTGGTCTTGAGGGGAAGAGCAGCCTGTGCCTCAACTATGCTTAGGAATATCCTTCCTTACAGTCCACCTGGGAATTTAGGAGTGGGGAACTCTGTCCTAACAGTTGAGGATAGAATGAAAATTGACAACATCAGATAAAGAAGTTATGTACTCAACATAACGTTCCATCTGTGTTGTCTACTTATAGGTGCATAGGTTGGTACAAGGCTATCGGCCCTAGGGCCTATGCAAGCCTAGCCATAACAATTCCCTGGATATTTCTTCCCACAATATTTACTTCTCCAGGCCCCTGTCTAGCAGGGCGACTGACATGATCCCCAGGGTGAATTTCCTATCTCCCATCCAATCATCAAGGTTCCTTTTGAAGAGGGCCAAAGAGGCGCTCTGCTTGATATGTATGGACAGTCTATTCCAGTGTATGGGGAGTCTCTGGGTCAGGAACCTATCCCTCCAGCATGTTTTGTTCATTGTGATAACAAGGTTTAGATCCCTGGAGCGTGTGGCACTGAGGGATTGGGATTTCTTTAAGTGGAGCATGTCCAACAGCTCAGGGTTTGACATGGCCTTGTATGTTAAGCAGAGATCGCCTCTGAGTAGACGATATGCCAGAGTATAGCTGGAGTTTTTTTAGACGGTCAGTATATGGCATCTGCTTTAGGCCTATGATTCTTTTAGTGAGGCATTTCTGTGGCCTTTCAAGCCATTGCAGATGTCTTGTGAGGTACATACCAAACAGGGCATTATACTCTATAATGGGTCTAATGAGGGATGAGTACAATGGGACAATGACCTCCTTTTTTCTGGATGAAAAGCCCTTAGTGATGAGGTGTGCCACATAGAAGGATTTCCTGACTGTTGTGGCAATGTGGTTATCGAAAGTGAGACCACTGTCCACCTGTGCCCTAAGTTTCTCATCACACTTTCAATGTTTAGTGTCCTGCCACCTATGTGGTAATTCATGGGTACATGTTTTTTTCCAAAGAGGATAACTATACATTTCTTGGCATTAAGCTTGAGCCCATGGCTCTGGCACCAGGCATCTGTTTCTGTAAGGCCCTTTTGTAGAATATCCACATCATTTGGGGATTCAATAATGGCTCCCAGTTTGCAGTCATCTGTAAACTTTGTTAGCCAGAGTCCCTTAGTGTTGGCCTGTACTTCAGAGATGTAGATGCCAAACAAGAGTGGTCCCAGGACTGAACCCTGAGGTACTCCACTTGTTTGGAGCTGGATTTGGAGTCGGCTACTTTTACTGTCTGGGTTCTGTCAGTAAGCCAGTTAGCAACCCATCGAGTGACGTAGGGATTTATGCCCAGCTTAGTAAGTTTATCTATGATTCCAGAGTGGGGGGTGGTGTCAAAGGCCTTGGTGAGGTCCATATAGGCTGTGTGGACTGCCTTACCCTCGTCCACAGCTCTGGAGACTGATTCAAAGAAGTCAGTCAGATTCAGGAGACAAGATTGGCCCTTCACAAACCCAAACTGGGTGGGGTCTAGTGTTTGAAGGTTGCCAATGTCTTTGTTTATAAGTTCCATGATAATGAGTTCCATGCCCTTGCAAATCAGGCTTGTCAGACTGATGGGACAGTAGTTCCCGGATCCAAGATGGATCCTCCCTTGTGGAGCGGGATAACTGTAGCTGTGTGCCACTCAGTGGGCATGAAGCCTGAGGTGAGGCTATGATTAAACATCACAATTAGGTGAGGTGCCAGTTCATTTTGTAGTTCATGTAGTACACAGCCTGGGATGTCATCTGGTCCCATGGATGCTGTATTCTTATCTTTGGAGAGTGCGGTTTCTACTTGTGTTGCCATGATTATCGGAATTTGGCAGTCTTTTGGTATTGAGATGGGCCCTTTAGGGGGTGAGAGTGGGGTGAAGTTGGCACTAAATCGATCTGCCAGGATATTGGCAATATCCTTGGGATCAGTATATTTAATGCCATTCTGTTGCAACTCAGAGCAGATCTGAGCATTGCCATTTAGATTCTTGACATAACTATAGAATGCCTTGTGGTTATCTTTGGAATATTTGGCAATTTTATTTTCGTAACTAGCTTTTGATGATTTTATGAGGGATCTCAGCTTCTTACTGTGGCTGGTGAGGGAGTTTTTTTGCATCGTGGGATTTTCCTCTTTCTTGCAACAGTTTCTTCCTTCTGTTGTATAGTTTGTTTATAGCAGGGGACCACCAGATTGGCTTCCTTTTTTTGGAGACGAGCATCTTGGTTCTATTTGGGATGGCATGATTCATGCACGAGTGGATGTGCTCGTACAGTGCCTTAGTGTAGGATTCTGCAGTCGAACTTCCAGATCCCATCTGCGTGGATGTTGTGAAGTTTGTCACTTCTGACTTCAGTAGGTTGAAGTTGGCTTCTGAGAAGTTTTTTAAGGAGGTTTCCTTACTGGGGGGTGGGGGTGGGATGTCAAGGGTGATTTGCTTATGGTCAGACCTGACCAATGAGGGGGTGACCACTGGTGTGGAGCATCTATCTCCCATGTTGGTAATGACCAGGTCCAGGATATTGGAGCCCCTGGTGGGACAATGGATTAGTTGATCCAGGGGGTTGGAATTTATGAATTCCAAGAATTGTTGGGAAAAGGAGTTGGTACCTGAGTAGTTTTCCCAATTAATGGCAGGGTAGTTGAAATCACCCAGTATTCTTCCTCAACTCCCCACCCCTTTCAGAATTGATTTCTGGAAGAACAAGAATTTATAAGAACACCACTGTCCTTCAAGTTGAGCTGCAGATATGGCATCTTCTGTTACGTATTTTGTAATAGTACTTCCTACTTTAAGTCAAACAGCAAACAAGATCTGAGGTGTGTTAGGGGTTGGTGCATTATGGGTAAGGGAGGAGCTTGAGAGTTTTTTTGCTGGCCACAAGCTAAAGTAACGGCCGAGTCAGATCTGAGGATCAGATCCAGACCAGCTGTTGAGGAGGAATGAAAATGGACAACAGATGGAAATCATGGTGTGTACATAACTTCTTTTTATGTTTTGACTTTCTGACTGGAAGTATTATTTCCCCTTTAAGAAACCCTGTATTTTTTGTTAGTATTGAAATCTTTCTATTAGAGGCTGCTATTTTTAGCTGCCTGTGTTATTTAACTAACTAGGGGCTAATTTTGAGTAAATATATGTTCTTCTGTAAATGTTTACTTTTATGACTAAAAGATTTATTTTGGGAAGGGGAAGATTTTTTTTACAGTGTAATGCTTATAGTCACTTCATGACAACCTACCTGTCATTTTTCATTTTCTGTCAGTGTTTTTAATTTATTAAAAGGAGTGCTGACAGGGAAATTGAGTTCTGCTTGTGCTTTTACTTTGGGAATGGCTGGGACAAGAAGTGTGAGTCTTAAGTGTGTGCTGCTTCTCTTTACTAGGTGACAACTTACATTCCAACTGACTCGCTTCAGCAGCACTTACTGCTTTTAGCTTTTCTTCCTTGGCTACAGCATGATACTTTGGTCTTGCTGGTTCTACTTCCACTGTTCCTAGAAAGAAAAAAAAAACACTTACCAAGGAGCTGTTTCTGGGAGACTCAGTCTATGCCTCAGCTGATAGTGGTGAACTTGTGCAGTAGCTATTAGTTGTACCTCAGACCATTCACCTACTTCTCTAGCTTTGTCTGGTGTAGTCCTTTTGGCCGGTATGAAATAGGGGTCAGCCATGTTCTCTTTGGCTGTTACAGTGTCCAATATAGGCAATGATGAACCATCTTCATTATGGCTAGGCGAGATTCTGTAAAATTATTCACACAGTTACTGAGGCAAGAAATCATTAGACTGGCCAGATGTCCCTAGTTTGAGTGAGTTGATGCAGAGGATGTTCAGCATCTGGTTTCATAGTCTAAATGCATGCTCTGCTATGGTAAGAAAATCATCTTTCTTACTTTTTGAGACAAACAGTGTTTAAACTTTTTTTTCCCTTAGAGTCTTTGTTGGAAAAAAGAAGTTATGTACTCACCAGATCATTCGATCTCTATTGCCCATTTCATTCTGTCCTCAACTGATGGTTCAGATCTGATCCCTAGGATCTGACACGGCCATTGCTAAAGTTCATAACAACCAAAAACTCTCAAGCTTCTCCTTTACCCATAATTCCCCAACCCCAATTATCTCAGATCTCATTTGCCACTTCAAGCAAAAGACATGGTCTTCCATCTCTTTCTCGAGCGTTAGTTAGATAAGCATTATATATATATTACAATTTTTTCTCCAAAAACTTTTTGTATTACTATCCCTTACTTTCGTTTATAAATTTTGTGTTGTTTCTTACATTTTATTCTATCTATTGTACATTTTCTTCTGTATTTCTTAGATACTATTGTTAGTATCTCACTTCCCTCTATGACACTCTCATAGTTTAGTTACCATTGTTGGTATTTCTCTCTCTTTTTTTCTCTTATTTCCCTATTTAAAAAAAATCTTTTCTGTCTTAGTATAGGCAATCTGAACCTGACCTTCAGAATGTCAAATTTCTACCCTGGACAAGGTACTCTCCATCACTGGATCCAGTTCCTGACAGGGTGCCGCCTTCTTTCTTACAAAAAAAGACCCAGGTCTTCATTCATATACTCCATTCACTCTTCCAGAAGCCTTACAGAAGAAGATGTGGAGAGACTGGTGAAGAAGATTCTCTTGGTGCAGAGCCATATTTGTGTTCCTTCAGCTCCTTACACCTCTGGGTCAGGAGATCCACATATCTACTACTACCCCATTACAGATTCCTCCTCTGACTCCTGTAGTATCAGGGTTTTTGGATCTGAGTCATCCAGGTCCATTGGGCTTGAATCTGAGGATAACTTTATCCTCCGATCTGAGATCTTCTCTGAGGGCTCTGTGCCCATTGGAGCCATAGTCTACCTGTTGGATCCAAGGTGTTTCATTTGACTCTGAAGCTTTTGGAGCCATCTCTGCATTTCAGAGCCTCAACACTGGATAGCTCGACTCTGGCTTCTACCTTGGAGGTTTTGCTCTCAGAGCAGGGGAAGCATATGATTCAGAAGCTTGTCTTCTCTGATCCAACAGTCTCTCTCTATCTCTCTCTCAACCACTATGCCTTCAAGGCTGTGAAGAAAGTATTTTCTGTTTTAACAGTTCTGAAAGATCCATCCTCCTTGAATTTTATGTCCTCTGCCATGATGTCTCAGTGCTTCACCATCTCCTTCCACAGAGACAGCTAGTACCTAAACTCCAGGCTCCCACCCAGGGAATTTTAATCTCCTCTTCTGATTCCTCTCCAAAGCACCCCACTAAGGAGGTCCCTAAGAAGAGGATGTGTAAGAGGAAAAACATAGACTTCCTGGAGGAGTCCATCACTGAAGACACAGATTTCAATGAAGGTGAATGGTCCCGATGATCACCTTCTGAAGATGTCTCCTTTGGAGACATCCTAGAAATCCTTAAGCAGAGAGGTGGTTGGATGTCCAGCAACCCTAAGTCTGAGGAATCTGTTCTCCTGGAGGCTTTTAGTATCGGACCCTCTACCTCCAGGGTGACTCTGCCGCTGATGAGCTCATTGAGTTGATCTCCCAGTGGGTGTGAAAGGACACTGACACCACAGATGCCATTCCTCAAAGAACAGATAAGATAATGGCACCACCTGCAGATAGACAGTTTTGAAGGAAGGGAGCTCATGTTGCTGCTATGGTCATTGTGGTGGCCACTAAGAAGGAACTAGCTGAGGAAAGTTCCACTGTCCATCCCCCCAACAGGGAGTCTTGAGCGATGGATAGGTTTGGGAAGTGTGTTTATGCTTCAATGACCTTCACTTTGAGGTCTCTGAACTATCTAACACACTTTACTAGACTACAGAGGGATTTGATCAAAGAGTTATCAAATACTCTCATAGGGGCTATTTCTGATGAGGTTCAGGCATCTGTTACTTCCCAGTTGATGACCCTACCGTCCATATCCAGCTCATCCATGAGGTTGATCTCACATACAGCAGAGGGAACCACAAGGGCAGCGGGTTCATGTGTTTCCATAAGTAGACAGTCCTGGATGCACCTGTGTGAGTTGGTGGGGCCTTTCAAGTCTTCTTTCATCAATGCTCTTTTTGACAGAATGTCTTTATTCAGCCCCAAAGTAAAAGACACCCTGTCCAGATGTAAAAAAGGCAGAAAGAATCCTGTCTGCTGTGGGCGTGCATTTTTCACCTCCTCAAAGAACCTTTTCCAGGAATCAACAAGGTGGTCAAAAAATGTGGTTAAAGAAGTCTCAGGGTCCTTTTCAAGACACATGTGGAGGAGGTTCCCTGAGAGGCAGAGGAGGAAACTCTAATGGATGAAGACACCCCCATGGTAGAGATGGCCCCCAGAACCAGGGTTCCAGAGAATCGTTCTTTGGCAAAACCTACCAGCGTTCCTGAAAGGAGGCCTGATTGGCCACCTCTGGAGACAGTCGGGAGATGATTATCCATGCATCAGAGAACCTGGCTAGATATAACAAAAGATACTTGGGTGCAGAGGACTATTTCCGGAGGCTATATTATACCCTTTTCCCTTTCTCTCCCAATCCCAAGGAAAATCTCTGATGTTCCACCCAGTCAGAGGGAACAAACAGCAATTCAAATACAAATTTTGACCTTACAGACGCAAGGTGCAGGGTTTGATTCTCACATGGGGTAACTGGCTAGGCTTAAAATGGCCAGAAAGCGCAGGTAGCCTAGTACTAATCTATGAATATATGAAATGCTGCTAGAAAAAAAGAGTGATCCAAGAGGTCCCACCAGACCACATAGAATCCAGAACTTACTCAAGCTTCTTTTTGGTGCCAAAGAAAACAGGGAACTGGAGACCAATCCTGGCTCTCTCCAAACTAAACAAGACAGTTTGAAGAACCAAGTTTCGGATGATCACAGTTCAGTCCATTCTCCCCTTTCTGGGCAAGGATGACTGAATGTGCTCTATAGACCTTCAGGATGTGTGCTATCACAAAGATGGACAGTCCAGAAGGTACTTACACTTCTGGCTGGGAGCCAGACATTATCAATTCAGAGTACTGTCCTTTGGACTCAGCACAGCCCCCAGAGTGTTTACCAAGTACATGCCAGTAGAGGCAGCTCACCTGAGACTGTGAGGATTCTGAGGGTTTCCATATTTGGACAACTGGCTCATTACAGCTCCAACCAGGCATCAACTCATATGTGCAAGAGACCACGTTCTCCAGACTTGTTCTCTTCTGGGAATAACCATAAACTACAACAAATGTCATCTGCAATCAACTCAGAGTTTAGAGTTTATAGGAGCAATTCTCAATACAAAGACAACCATTGCTTCTCTTCCATTACTGAGAGTTCAGACTATAAGATTCCAAATCAAAAAGATAATGTGCAGCACCTCATTTTCAGCCTGACCGGTCCTTCAGGCTCTGGGATTGATGGCAGCAGCAATAACGTTAGTACCACTTGCCAGGTTTTATATGAGAATTCTTCAGTGGATGTTAGCTGCTCCATGGTCAATTCTTTATCAACCTATGTCTTGCAACATAAGAATTACTCACATCTGCAAGAGAGATCTCAAATGGTTGATTCATTCAGACCAGGTTCTACAAGGTCGTCAATTTATTCCTCATCAGCCCAAGGCCATAGTGACCATGGTATTCTTCTCAGCTAGGGTGGGGGGCATTATCTGGGGAAGACAGTCCAAGGGACTTGGTCCCCTGAGGAGGCCAATTTGCATATAAATGTCCTAGAGATGACAGCAGTGCTGTTAGCATTGCAGGCATTTCAGAATGCTCTCCCTTTGGAGACAATTGCAGTACAGTTGGACAACATGTTGGCCGTCTGGTACATCAACAAACAGGGAGGAACCAAGTCCTACCCATTGTGTCAAGAATCTCTCAGAGTGTGGCAGTAGGGGATCTCTTCCAACTGATTTCTTTAAGCAATCCACATTTCAGGGAAGTCCAATGTGATAGCAGACAAACTGAGCAGGTGCATCCTTCTACCTTATGAATGGTCCCTCAATAAAAAGATTGCAAACACAATGGGGCCAGCCTTGCTGAGATCTATTTGCATCCCCCCCTGAACAACAAATGCAGCAGCTACTTTGCCCTAATCCCCCCACAGGGGGAATATCTGAGGGACGATCTACTTCATGAGTGGTCCCCTCGGTCACCTTTACATGTATCTTCCCACTCCATTAATTCCCAAATTTCTACAGAAAGCTGCAAAGTTGAAGAGCAAGGTCATCCTCATTGCCCCTTATTGGCCTGAACAAATTTGGTTTCCCTTCCTTTGGTCTCACCTGATTCAGCCACCTTGGTTTCTGGATCCAACTCCAGAACTCCTGTATCACCCAACAGACTTGATACATCCAGACATAGTGAATCTCAGTCTGGCTGCCTAGTTCCTCCGTTTCCATTAATAGACAGATAATCTATGCCCTCTTCTCCTGCGCATCATATGCTTTTGCTCTCCCATAAACCTTCCACCAGAAAACTATACTGTACTCCAGCAAATGGAAGAGATTTGTTTTTTGGGCTCAAAAATGTAATACTGAACCTTTTTTCAGGCCCCCATTCAAAATATATTGGAATTTCTAGTGCAGCGTTTTGAAGAAGGAGTTCTTCTACTGTTAAAGTACAATTATCAGCACTTTACAATTTTCATGTTGGAATAAATAGTTCTTCTGTAGCATCCCATATGTTGAGCAAAGTTTTTTTGAAAGGCACTCTACTCTTAAGGCCACCCTTTAAAGATCCTACCTCTCCTTGGGACCTAAACCTTCTGCTGCAATCTTTTACACAATCTCTCTTTGAACCCTCAGCTACATGAGAAATCAAATATCTTTCATGGAAGACCATTTTCCTAGTAGCCATTACTTTGTCCAGAAGAATTTCTGAGATCCATTATTGTGCTCAAAACTTTCATACTTGATTGTCCATAAAGACAATGTTACCTTACGTACCAAGCCATTATTTCTTCCAAAGGTGGTGTCAGAATCCAATATAAATCAATTGATTAATTTGCCAGTATTCTTTCCCAAAATTTCTAACAAAGGAGAATACATATTAAATTTATTGGATGTTTGTAGACAGTTGCATTTGTACTTACATAGGACTAAAAACATTAGAAATACTGATCAATTGTCTGTGTCATATGCAGAACCAACATTGGGTAAACCAGTTACCAAAGTTACTCTATCTAGATGGATAACAATTTGTATTTCCTTTGTGTATGATAAATTGGGCATTGCTCTGACAAAACCTGTTTGAGCCCACTCCACCAGATCCATGGCAATTTCATCAGTTTTTCAATCTAGATTGTCCATGGATGGCATTTGTACAGCAGCTATTTGGGCTACTCCCCATATCTTTATTACTCATTTTAAATTAGATCTGGTTCTGTGGTGCTCAGGAATATCCTTCATTGAGTCCACCTTGGAAATTGGGTATCTGGGGACTCTGTCCCATCAGTTGAGGACAGAATGAAAATTGACGGCATCAGATAAACAAGTTATGTACTTACCATAATGTTCCATCTGTGTTGTCCATTTTGCATTCTTCCTCAACTCCCGTCCCACTAACCCTCACCCTTAAGGCTTCTGGAAGAATGAGTGCTTAGTGGACCTATATGTCCTGCTCCAGATATGGCTTCTCCATAATAATTTCCATCATTTACTTTCTACTAAGGCAGCAAACAAGATCTGAGGTAATTGGGGTTGGTGCATTATGGATAAGGGAGAAGCTCAAGAGTTTTTGGTTGCCACAAGCTTTACCAATAGCTGAGTCAGATCTGGGATTGGATCTGAACCCATCAGTTGAGGAAGAATGAAAATGGACAACACAGATGGAATATTATTTGAGTACATAACATCTTTTTCCCACAGGTACTCCGATAAGGAAAAAAAAAGTTTAAACACTGTTTGTCTCAAAAAGTAAGAAAGATGATTTTCTTACCATAGCAGAACATGGATCTAGGTATATGCATTTAGGCTATGAAACCACTTGTCCAGAATCCATTATAGGTAAGCATCCCCTGTAAGGAAATTCATAAGGAAACTGGGGCAGATTATTCTGATTATGACAGAGGTGGGGTTCCTCCTTCAGATTCACAAGCTCAACTTTCTGACTTAAAATATTTTTCCTCACATGGAGGAATTCTTTTTCAGTCAGACTATAGCCAGAAGGAATGAGGTATTTTATGAGAACAAAGATGTTTCCCCTGAACTGAAGAAATATGATATGCTACAAATAGATATTTCTCACACATTCCTACTATACTGCCAGCCTTGGGAGGATGTGTTGAATGCTGCCTTAGTAATCCTTCCAGCTGTCAGTCCCTAAAAAGCAGATTAGATGTATAAAGTGCCTCAGACTAATACATTTTAGGATCAGGCCCTGCTGCTATATCCACTCTGCCGTCTACTAGGAATATTGAATACCAGCCTTTACCTGGTGACATGGAAGGCTGGGTGTTATACTGCCTAGGTAAAAGAATATTTTCTGCTTCCACTTTGGCTTTCAGAATTTTCAGTTATCAGACATACACATGACAGTTTATGCTTTGCTGTATGGAGAGAATGTATTACTTCACCTCCTACAGAAGAAAGTTCTTTTTTGAATCAAAATCTACCTTGAATCAGGTATCCCAACATGCTTTGAAGAATGTGTATGATTGTGCAGATACTGTGTCTAGGGTGGCTGCTAATGCTACAGTGTTGAAAAGTTGTACTTGTCAATGTAACCAAACGTTTGTCGATAAGTAAAAGTCTGAAATCTTAGATTCTGCTTTAGATAAGGCAGTATTGTTTGGTTCATCTCCTACCCAGGTTCTCAAACAATATGATAAAAGAGGGAACTTTATTCAGGTAGTTTGTAAGATATGTCATGTTCACCAATACAAATATTATAGACTTCCCTCTTCAAAAAAGCCAAAATAAGCAAAACCAGTCATAATTTGGCAAATGAGGTGCTAAAAAGAGATGTCCAGAGGGAAATAAGAAGAAGCAAGGGTCCTTTCAGAAAGAGGGACAGACCAACAGTAAACAGAGACTATGCTGGCATACCCCCCCCCCCAGTCCTTCAGCCAATATCGCTACACATTTGTCCCACAAACTGGTCCTCAACATCCCCCTTTGTTAACAGATTGTCAGACTCGGGTGTTAAAAATGGGACAGAAGGGTTACAGATAGCACTGGATCCAAATCCTCCTCCTTCCAGGGGAATTTCTCCCCACCCTCAAAACCAAACAATATTTTTCTTAGGCTCTTCAGTCATTTCACAGACAAGGAGTCACAGAACCAGTGCCTGTAAGTCAAAGGGGGAAAGGCTTCTATTGCAGAATTTTTCTATTACCAAAGAAAGAGGTCTCTTGGAGAGCAGTACTCAGTTCTTCATTTCTAAACCTGTATGTGAAAGTACCAAAATTCATAATGCTTACCTTACATAACCTGCTACCCTACATTCCTCACATGAGTTGCCTGGATTTCATTTAATTACTGGAGATATACCATGCTTATGAGAACAGCTCATACTCTGCCTCTCTCCTCACCACTATTTATTTGTTTCATTGCATACTTAATGCACTTGCTACAACAACACTAGATACATTTTCTAGGATATTGAAGGAGTATCTCTCCCTCTTTATATATATATATATATATATATATATATATATATATATATATATATATATATAGAGAGAGAGAGAGAGCTATAGATATAGATTTAGATAGATACAGTGTCCTTTGATTTACCATAGAACGTGAATCTTATCAAGAGCCTGGTGTCACACCTGCCTTTCGAATTTCATATATAGTTATTAGGCATGTTATCCATTTGACCATTAAGGGCCTATCCTGTTTTTCCCATTTGCTGTCTGATTAAGTGATTTTCCCTGAACCACAAAGTAGGCAAGTGGAGGCTAAAGGATCAGACCCTGGACTGCAGGAAACAGCTTGGTAGCAGCTCATAGCCTTAATCTTCTGAGCTAACCGCCAGGCAGACTTTACCATCAGACCAGGAAAGCAAGGTGCTTGAGAGATATGGGGTGAAAAGTATGCATTTCAGCAAGCAGTACCAGTTTAATATGTTAAAAGCAATCTGGTGACCTTAATAAGGTCAGATATATTACTTACAAGCTGTACGTTAACTTATTTAAGCTCATAAGGTGGGATCACTTATACTTAGATAAGGTTACAGTACAATAAAAGTCTGCTTTTGTTCTGTAATAAGATGGCATGGTTTAAAACAAACATGTCTTGAATAAAAGCCAACGTGTTAACATCATAAGGTTTTCTCTTTGGTAACCTTATTAAGAATATTACATGCTCCTAATTTTTTCTGAAAGTGTTATGAGCTTTTATCCCAAATAAATGTGTTCATTTTTCAGAAAACATATCAGACAATGGCAGCAGTTTCAAAGAAAGTGCCATGCATGGATGAGCCGAAGGCAGTCCTTTATAAGAGGATATATCATTCTCTATCGATTTATGAGATACCGAATCTACTATTATCTGCTGCCCTTTTTCACATAGTAAAATAAGAGGCAGAGTTTTTTTCTTTTTATAATTCTGTATGAGCATACATTACCAGAGTACCAAGAAAGAGGTGATGTGAGAGGGTATTCCACAGAATTTTGCTATACTCTGATCCCTGGTGACATCAAATGTACATCATTTCCACTGCCTCAGTGGCATTTTGGGTTATTTGTCAAAGTAACCCAGTACTGTCCAACTTTCAAAAACTCAAGACTCCCATCCCTCTCTCTTCCTGTGACAGCTGGTTTGCTGAGCATAACCTGAGAGGGAGGACTTCTGTTGTGACAGGAAATGAGTCTTCAGACTTTTTCTGCCATCCAAAGAAGAAAGTCCTCTGAATCTTTACAGGATGCAGTCCTGATTTTTCAGCTTACTGCTCAGGTAAGTCCAATTTGGGGAGGGGGGGGGGGCTTCCTCTCATTTTATTTTTAGATTTATTATTATCTTTCTATGTGTATGTTTATTTAAAATATTTATTTTAATAGTGTATTTCTTTAAGTGTTTACAGCAATTCCTGTGTATCCTGTGTGAATTTCTTCTCATAACAGTGTTTGTTTGGCTTCTTTTTACTGTTTCTGAGGAAACTTTCAGTATTTCTCATAGACTCCTAGATTAGTACTAGGCTAATTGCCTTTGTGGACCATTTTAAGCCTAGCCAATTACCCCATGTGAGAATCCAACCCTGCACCTTTGGTTTATAAGGCAAATACCTTAAACATTATGCCAACCTCCCATTCTCTAAGTGTGTTGTGTATATGTGCCATTAGACAATAGAGGCCTATCTTTTCTGTTGTTACTCTGGTTTATTTTTCATCCTTTGACAGGAAAATATTGCAAACTTGGTATTTTTCAGCATTTATACATTATCTACTGTATATATATATATATATATATATATATATATATATATATATATATATATAACTGTTCTCTGTTTGTTTTTAACATTGGATCACAATTGTACCACAAATTAAGTTATTTGAATGTACAGTGGAGACCTTATTCTGTCTGACAAGAAAATGTCATGAAATCTTATTTTATCGCAGTTTAATGTGATTTACATATATGGAACTATTTTTTTAACACTGGTTTGGCACATTGGTTGCTTTTGTGTTTGGACTTTTTTGTACTGGAAATTCTTTAACTTCTGTCAGTTGCAAAAGAAATCTGAATACATTTCAGATTGTTTTTTTTTTTTTGTGATAATATCACAGTTTTACAGTGTTTAGTTGTGTGGGGACATATTTATTGTTAGAAACTTAAAGTGCTTATTGTGATATGTTATCCAGTACTGTCAGTTTATTATTCTTACTGGTGTTATCCACCCTCCCCACAACTTCGTAGATCCCAACTCTGGTACCCCCCGCTTCATCAAATCTGGCTGCATCTAAAAAGAAAAATCAAAATAAAAGTGTGCTTTAGCCTATGGTTAGTGATTCTGTCAAGGCCACTGCTCGGCCTGCAGTTCACTTACCTTTTGCTCCATCTCCTTCTAGAATAGCTTTGCCAGCCACTGTGGAACAGGGAATCTGATGTTGTCTTTTTCATTCATTCCTCAATGAATGGGTATTGGATCTGACCTTGGATCTGCCTCAGCCGCTCTTCTTCCAGACTCTGGATCTGCCTCTTGAGCTCCTCCCTTACCCATAATGCCCCTTACTGCCACTATTATACCTCAGATCTCGTTTGCTGCTCAAATGGTTTGGATGCAGATCATGCTGTCTCAAGTTGTGGGATAGCTTTCTGTAATTCCTGTAAGTAAAGGATATAATTTTGTACCTTTAACTAATCCTTTGTACTTGTATTCCTCCCTTTACCCTTTGTAGAGCCTTTAGTTCCACTTGTATTTCTACCATATTTGGGTATCACTCCAATACCATTGCTGGTAACTCGTCTCCCTATCATACCCATTTTTTTAGGGTAGTATTATACTTACCATTCTTGGTAGTCTTTCTCTTCTATCTTTTTTTCTGCTTCCTTTCTAAAAAAAAACTTTTCCTTTTCTGTCCTTGGCCTTCTTCCCCTTTTTTTCTTAACCATGGGGAAGAAGCCAACCAGTTTTAAGAAATGCATTTTTTGTGACCATAAGATACCCAATTTTAATGCCCACAGTGAGCGTGTTTATTGTCTAGGCCCAAGTCATCTGGATTCCCCTTGTCAGACTTGCACGGGGTTTAATACCAGGGCCATCAGCAATAGGAGAAATAAGCATGTTCTGAAGGGCCTTCTTCCTGCTTCATCTCCTCCTTCCTCTGGTTCAGCATCAGGGGCTCAAACTCCCTCCAAAAAATGAAATCTTGTTTGAAGCCCAGGGAACATAGAAAATGTTCTCCTGCTTGGTCTCCAAAATCTGCTCCATTAATGGAGCCACCGGCCAAACATTTGTATCAAACTTCTACTTCTATGTCACTTCGACCCTGGAGCCCTTGGTTCTCACTGGAGCTGATTTCTCCAAAGCTACAATTACCATTTGTGCAGGAAACCCCTAAGAGGTTGTCTCACCCTTCTTCCACCTCTTCATTTATCAGGTCTTCCAGAAGTCTCTCTGAAGCTGATGTGGATAGATGATAAGAAAAATTCTCAGGGCTCAGATCCAGATGGGGGTTTTACTGGCTCTGTCTCCCATCAGATCCATGAGCCTTCAACCTGTTTCCCATTGCATCATCTCTCCTTCTCCGACCAGTGATTTTGGAGCCATCAGATCCAAGAGTCAACATGTCGGATCCGAAGATAGCTTCATCTTTAATTCCGACCATATCTTTGACTTGTTCAGCACTGACCCCCCCCCCCCCCCCGAGCAAGATGACTCTTATAGCTGAAATATTGGTGTCAGATCCAGGGGGGGTTGTCTTTAACTCAGAGTTTTGGAGCCATTGCTTCATCTCGGACTTTGGCGCTAGACAGCTCAGGTCTGACTCCCCCCATTGGACCAGAGAAACAGGCTGAGGCAGGGATTAACAGCACCAGGAGTTTTGGCTCCAGTGAGTTAGGCTTCTATATCTCCTGGTCCCTTGGCTTTTGAGGTGGGAGTTATTTTCTCATCCAAGAACACTCTTGACTCTTACTTCTTCAGATCCTAACCCCATCCCCCTTCAGATCCAGCTTCTGTGCCTCATCTGTCTATTCCACAGGAACAGCCAACCCATATGAGCTTCCAGGCAGTTGCAGCCCAGGAACTTCCCATCTCCTCTGGCACCTCTCCAGACCATCTGACTGAAGAGGTTCCCCAGAAAAGTCTGTATAAAAGGAGACACTTAAATTTCACCCAAGAATCCCTTACTGAAGACACTGATTTTGATGAAGGGGATGAGCTCCACAGGTTACCACTGGAAGATGTCTCCTTCAAAGACATTCTAGAGATGCTTCACCAAAAAAGGTGGTTGGTCCTCCAAATCCCCTTCCCAGGAGGAGTCAGTATTCCTAGAAGCCTTCAGGTTCGGCCCATCTGTGTCTTGGGTTTACCCCCCCCCCCCGATGTATGACAATCAAATTTGTCTCCCACTGGGCTTGGGAGGAGTCAAATACTATAGAATCAATTCCCCGTCACCTGGACATTATCCTAGTTCCACCCAAGGACAGACTCTTTTGGAGTAAGGGAATTTCCATAAATGCCTTGATTGTTGTGGCAGCCACAAAAAAGGAGCTTGCTGAATTGAGAGTGTAGAGCATTGGACAGGTTTGGAAAGTGCTTCTATTAGTCAGCAACCTTTGCCTTATGGTTGCTCAATTATTTGTCTTGCTATACTAGATTACAGACAGATTTGATTAAGGAACTCTCTAAGTCTACCCCTGGGTCTATGGCAGCAGAGGAAGAAAAGTTTTTTTCCTTGCAACTGGCCACCCTCCAGTCCATCTCGAATGTGTTCATGAGGTTAAACTCTCATGCAGCTGAATGTTCCTCATGGGCTGAAGGTTCAGGCATAGCCAGCAGGAGACATGCTTGGATGCATTTCTGTGGTTTTGCGGAACCCTTCAAGTGTTCTTTCATCAATGCTCCCTTTGATGGATCTTCCTTGTTTGGGCCTACTGTTAAAGATGCTCTCTCCCAGAGTCAACAAAATGGAAATATCTTATCTGCTGTGGGAATCCATTTTTCTATCCCGCAAAGATCCTATTGCAGGAATCAGTGTGGTGAGAAAAAGATGTGGCTCTGAAAATCCCAAGGTCCTTTTCAGGATTCACAAGGGGATATTTCTCCCAGAGGCAGAGGGGGAAATAATAAAGGAAGATACCACGCTTGTGGCAGAGGGAGTCCACAAAACCAAAGGTTCCAAGATTCCTTTTTGGATAGGCACTTTTAGCACTCCTGAAGGGTTGCCTGAGTGTTCATATCTGGAGGCAGTCGGGGCAATTGTCTTTGCACCCAGATGCCTGACAGCCATCACAAATGATTCTTGAGTACAGATAATCATATTCAGAAGTTATTTCATTGCCTTTTTACAAATTCCACCAATCCAACAAAAATGTCTCCCCAGTGTATCACCCAATCAGCAGAAGTTAGCAGCCCTAGAAATTCAAAAGCTGCTGGACAAAAGAGTCATCCAAGAGGTCCCACCAGACCAAAGAGAATCCAAACTTTACTCAAGGTTCTTTTTAGTGCCAAAGAAAACAAGGGACCAGAGACCAGTTCTGGCTATCAGTCATCTCAATCAGTTTGCAAAGAACTCCAAGTTCCAGATAGTCATGGTTCAGTCAATTCTCCTTGTTCTGCAAAAGGATGACTGGATATGCACCATAGACCTCCAGGAGGTGTACTATCACATCAAAATAAACATATATTCTTGGACATACTTGCGCTTTTGGACGGGGACCATTCATTACCAGTTCACAGCTCTGCCATTTGGTCTCACCACAGCCCCCAGGGTGTTCACCAATTGTATGGCAGTGGTAGCAGGTCATCTTAGACTGTGAAGATTCAGAGTGTAACCTTATTTGGATGACTGGCTCCTTACCTCTCCAACCAGGCAGCTACTAGAGGAAACCAGAGATTACTTACTCCATCTGTGTCAGTCCCTGGGGATCATAGTCAATCTCCTCAAGTCTCATCTTCTGTTAGTTCAAGTCTTGGACTTCATAGGAACTCGCCTGGACACTATTGATCATTTGGCCTTTCTACCACAAAACAGAATTCATACTTTGTGACCTCATGCCAGTCATATCTTATCACAGCCTTCTCCTCTGGCAAAACTGATGCTTCGGGCCTTAGGTTCTATGGCTGCAGTGATTACTCTACTACTCATGACTTGCCTTTACATCCAAATTCTCCAGTGGACTATGACAGTACAATAGTTGATTCTTCAACAACAATTGAATCATCCTATAAACCTTTCTCAGGTTTGCAGGGACTCCCTACTTTGGTGGGTCCAGTCCAATGATGTTTGTTGGGAACATCCCTTTATCTTTCCTCCTCCAAAGACCACGTTGACCACAGAAAACCTCTCACTTGGGGTGGAGGGGCATTTCTTAGGACAGACTGTTCAAGGCTTGTGGTTCCCAGAAGAGACCAATCTGCATATAAATGTCTTAGAGATAAAAGCGGTCCTTTTAACATTGCAGGCCTTTCAGAACTCTCTTCCTCTAGGGACAATTGCTATCCAGATGGACAATATGTCAGTAGTATTGTCATCAACAAATGGGGGAACCAGGTCCTACCCCCTTTGCCAAGAAGCAATAAGAGTTTGGCAGTGGGTGATCTCTTCCAGCCACTTTCTAGGAGCAACACATATACTGAGGAAATCCAATGTGCTAGCAGTCAAGCTCAACAGAACTATTCTGATGCCTCATGAGTAGTCTGTCAATCATACAGTGGTGGAAAGGATCTTCTACAGATGGAGTTAACCTTGTTGTGATCTCTTTGCTTTGCCCCACAACAACAAGTGCAGCAGGTTTTTCACCCTAATTCCCCCTCAGGGGGAGTCACAGAGAGATGCTGTAGTCCACAGTTGGCCCTCTGGTCTCCTATATGCTTATCATCCCCTACCTCTAATCCCCACATTTCTTCAGAAAACACTCTGGCTGAAGGGCAAGGTTATCCTCATTGCCCTGTTCTGGCCTTGGCAAATTTGGTTTCCTTATCTGTGGTCTCACTTTCTATGTTCTCCTTGGACACTGGACCCTAGTCCAGATCTGATATCTCATCCCTCAGGGATGACTCACCTGAACATTCCAGGCCACAAGTTGAACGCATGGTTCCTCCAATTCCAGTGATGGCAAGACAGTCCAGGTTTTCTTCTCCAATTCGCCAAATATTAATATCTTCCCAGAAACCTGCGACCAAGAAAATATAAATGAGGAAATGGAAAAGATTCTCCTTCTGGGCACAGCAGAGATAATTGGATCCATTTACTGCTCCCATTCCTGCTGTTTTGGATTTCCTGGCCTTGATTTTCCAGGGAGGTGCTAGGTTTTCCACCATCAATGTACAGCTAGCAGCCATTTCTAATTATCACACTGGAGAATATACTTCCCTTGTAGCTTCATCCAGACTATGTAAAGAATTCCTTAAATACACATTTCTGCTTAGGCCTCTGATTAAAGACCCTACTCCACCTTGGGATCTCACAGTTGTGTTATAAATTCTTGGTTCAATCCTGCTTTGAACCTTCAGCTAAATCTGACCTCAAATTTCTTTCTTGAAAAACAATCTTCCTTGTGGTTATCACTTCCACCAGGTGAGTTCCTGAACTCCAAGCATTCTCTTCAAAACTGCCTTATATGATTTTCCATAAAGATAGAGTTACCTTACGTACTAATCCATCATTTCTACCTAAGATAGCTACTGAAGCAAACATCAATCAGGTTATAAATTTGCCAGTCTTCTTTCCAAAATTTTCCAATAAAGGTGAATACATGCTTCGCCATTTGGATGTACATGTTGTACATTTTCATCCTTCCTCAACTCCCCACCTTCCAACCCCCCTCTCCTTTTCTTTGGGAGTTATCTGATAAAGTTTTTTTTTGTGGAACCACTTTTCCTGTTTCAGCCCCAATGCTGTTCTTTTTCTTGTTATAACCTATATACTTGATTAGTCTATAATGAAAGCAAACTCAGTCTGAGGTAATACAGGAGTAAGGGGCATTGTGGGTAAGGGAGGAGCTCATGAGTCAGATCTAAAATCTGGAAGAAAAGAGGCTGAGCTGGATCTGAGGTTGGATTCAATACCCATTCGTTGGGGAGGAATGAAAATGGACAACATAGATGCATAGTTATGGTGAGTACATGACTTTTATTTAGACATGTCCTCCAGGGCTGTTCCATTACCTGGTGCAGGTATGGCAGAAACAAACCCATTAGGTGCAAGAGTAGTCTGGTGTAAGAGACCTTTCCGAAGACAAAATACTGTTTTCCCAGATATTTTGTCTAGTAGTGAAGTTCACAAGAAAAAGAAACAGAAACGTCATCATACAGCTGATAATTAGATTATAGCTGTTAATTAGGGTGATGTGCATTCTTGGCTAAAAGTCCTCTGCAGGAAGCTATTTTTGGTGATTGTGTTTCCATACATGGTTCCAGTGCTAGTTTGGCTAGGGGGCTTTCTGTTGTTTTAGATAATGATGAGGACAATGACAATTTCCTACTTGACATGGAGTCCAGTTGCTCTGATTCTTCAAAAGGTGAACTAGAGCTAAATTCCAAGAAAGTGCTGGCTACTTTCCTTAGATGAGTGCTAGGTTTAGTGATGCTTTTGCTTGGGAGCAGTTAACATCTACCCCAGAGCTAGGCAGGGTATATAACCTTATAGCGGATGAGATTCCCATTTCTGTGGCTACCTGCCTTCTTACCAGCATCAAAAGATGTTTATTTTTATTTTTATTTTATATTTGTTGACCGGGATAGTCCGACTGGATTCATGTCCATTTTCAGCAGAGGCCCAGGGAGAAAAGCTCCAAGGTAAGCTGGCAGGACATAAATATCTGTTCCATAAATCCCTAAAAAAAGCCAAAGGAAATATAGGTTCTCCTCTCTTTTCTCATTTGACTGCCAGCAGAGCTGTGGTCTCCCCACAGCCTGCTCAAATAAAACGTCATTGGCATCATGTAATCCAGTGCCCACAATAAAATGGCGAAATTGTTAGATCTTTAGGGCAAAAATATGTCTCTTCCAAGTAATATAGCCTTTATAATATTAAATTATCAAGGCTATGTGTGGAACTTTATTTTACAGTGTGTGTGCGGTTTGGATGACTTTGTTGCATCCTTTCTGGCAAAGCAAAAGTCATATATGAATGAAATTTTTCTAATTTGACTCTGGTTTCGAAACATACTTTGAGAGATATGCTGGAATGTGACAATACAGTCCTAAGAAATGCAGCCTTTTCTATTGTATTAAGGTGGTATGCTCTGTTATGTAATCAGAACGTCTCTAATGATTTAAAAGTCAAAATTTTGAATGCACCTTTAAGTTCTGAATTGGTGTTTCCACCATCTGCTACACATATTCTCAAACAGTAGGATGATAGAGGCAAATTAATGCATGGGGTATTGAGAATGTTTCAAATACCCGTCTTCCCAAAGAAGCCATCTTCCTTCAAAGGTTCGAACAAACAAAAATCCCAGCCAAACAGCCAAAGTCAGGGATCCAAAAGGAAATGACAGGGAGATAATTTTTCAAAACCAAATGAGGGGTTCCTTTCCAAAAAAGGATCAACCCCTTGCAAAAGCATGACTATCTCAAGTCACAGAGCACACGTAGCCTCCCCTCACCCTTCTTTCTCTTCCTCCAACCCCCAGTCGGTCTCCCAACCCTGTGGTCTGGCTGCAAATAGTCTCAGACAAATGGGTTCTGAGAATAATTCAGGCAGGATACACTTGACAGTGAATCAAAAACCCTTCCACTTTCAGGGGAATTCTCCCACTCCCACCAGACCATACAGAGCTGTTTCCTCCAGTGCTCCAACACATGATAGAAGCAGGGGTCATAGAACCATTGCCTGTGATACATAAAGGCAAAAGATTTTAATCTAGAATCTTTTTGGTACCAAAAATGAAGCACTCCTTGACACCCATCCTAGATGTGTCCTTTCTAAACACCTTTGTAAAAGTTCCAAAATTCAAAATGCTCTCCTTACTATCAGTCCTAGCATTGCTTACAGACCACTGTTCCATGGTGATTCTAGATCGCAAGGATGGTGCTTATCATATTCCTATTGCTCCCAATTTCAGGAAATGTTTGAGATCTGCTGTGTCTGTCTTACATTATCAGTTTTCTGCATTACCCCTTGGGCTATCTACTGCACCTCAAGTGTTTGTAAAGTGCCTGACCCAGTGGTTGCCTATTGCAGAACGAATAGGCATCCACACTTTCTTATTTAGATGACTTGCTGATTTGTGCATATTCTATATCCAGGTGCTTGGAGTCATTAGACAAGTTTGTATCCCTCCTTTCACACCTGGGCTTCAAATTGAACCTTCAAAAGTCCTTCTTCACGCCCTCTCAAAGTATTGGTTTCCTGGGGCAATGGATACACACAATAAAAAGGTCGGTCTTCCTGCTAGAAGGCAAAGTTCTGTCTTAAAAAGAGCATTTTCTTGGATTTTTCTGTTCTAGACTTGGCCTCAGCAGGAGAATTCCTCAAAATTCTAGGCCTCATGGTGTCAGTGATCCTCATGGTACTACTAGCCGGGCTACACATGAGGAAAATTCAGTGGTACTTAAATAATCATTGGACCCAGCACCTTCATCTCTTAGATTTCCAGGTGCCACTACAAGTATTTGTAAAACAAGAACTGCAGTGGTGGAAGGATCAACTGTCTTTGAACCCAGGACTCCCTTTCTGTCTTCAGATGGCAGTCCAATGTGGCCAGTCTGACTCTTCAGATTTTGCAGGAGCAGTATCTATGAGAGTTCAAGTGCAAGGTTTGTGGTGTCCTCAGAACATGCCAAAGCACATAAATGTAAAAGAGCTAAAGGCAGTGATTTATGCCTTAAAAATGTTTATTCTTCACCACTTATAGACTCTGGATACTATTCAAGTGGTCACAGACAGTACTACCATGAAGTAAGACCTGAGAAAGCAAGCAAGGGGGTACAAGGTCATACCCTCTTTTGCTGGTTGGCAGTAATGGCCTGGGTTCTACAGAATTATCTGACTCTTCAGGCCTTGTACATTCTGTCACAGCAAAACACAGTGGCACATAGAGTAAGCAGATGGACAGACCCTCATGAGTGATAGCTCCATACAGAGGTCTTCCAGGACTTGACCTAGATGTGGGGAACACCTCAAGTAAATCTGTTTGCCTCCTTTCAAAACAGACAACTGAAAAAAATTGTCTCAAGACACCCTTGCAGCCATGCTTGGAAGACACACTTATCATTTCCAGTGGTTGGGAATGTTCCTGTTTGCATTTCTATCCTTTCCAATGATTCCCGAGGTACTTCTAAAGATTCAGAATGAATAACCAAAGATCATTATTGTAACCCCCTATTGGCCCAGATAAAGTTGGTTCTCCCTTTTAATGAAATTAGCCAAGGGCAATTACCACAAGCTTCCTTACAGACTGGATCTGCTCACATAGAATCAGGAGTAAGTTGTACACCCCAGCTTAAAGCAATTGTAACTGATAACCTGGATTTCTATACCTTTTAGACACTTGTTCCATGAGGATGTGCAGCAGGTGTTTAAGGAGGCAAGAAGACCTGTAACTAGAAAATCTTATATTTACAAGTGGAAGAGGTTTTTTTTAGGTAGTGCCTAACCAATAACAGATGTTCTAAAAGGGTTTCAACCACTCTGATTTTAAAATATTTGTGTGAGATATTTAACAGTGGTCTATAATATGCCTCTGTCAAAGTACAGCTTGCAGTCATCTCATCTTGTCTACCCATGGATTCCCCTTTTTCATCTCTTTTTGTGATCAGGAGTGTTGCCGGTGAGACTCCCTCAAAAGGAAATTCCTCTTCCCTGGGATGTCATCTTTGGTCTTGAAAAATTGACCTTAACTCCTTTTGAGCCTGCCTCTTATGCTAATTTAATGCTCATTACATGGAAGACACTTACTCATTGCTCTGACATCTGCAAGGCAAGTCTTTGAGCTGTGAGCTATAATGGTCGTCCAACCCTATCTAATTTTTCACAAGGACAAGGTTGTGTTGTACATTAATCTATCATTCATGCCTAAATCTGCTTCTGAATTTACCTTGAATCAAGCTATCAATCTACCAGTGTTCTATCCTGATCAAGAAAACAAAGGAGAAAAGATTCTACATACCATGGTCGCACACAGGCAGCTTAGGCACTACCTTGACAGAGCAAAGCCCTTTAGGCATGCTAAATAGCTGCTTGTCTCCTATATAGGAGCTAAGAAAGATCATTCTGTCTCCCAGCAAGTATTGTGTGATGGTTGTCCACTGCTATTATTATCTGTTACTCCTACCATGGTAAATCGCTTCCAGGCAAGGTTAGATCTCACTCTACTATTGCTTATTCTCTTCAATGGCATATTGGAAAGAGGTAGACTCTTGAGGCAGCAACCTGGTCCTCTGTTCATACCTTTACAAACCACTTCAAACTGGATTCCTTTTCAAGGCCTAAAGCAGGCTTTTCTAGGACCATTCTCCAAGGGCTCCAGGATCCTTATGCTTCCACCTCCCAGGTAGGGTAAGCATTGGGAATCTACTCAAAAAGCAATTGATGCAGTTGGAATGATGAACATAGTACAGTTGTGGAAGTCCTACTTTCTTGTGACAGTAGACATTGAAATTCATCCCAGCTTCAGTGACAGCACCCATCTGCCATCCCCCCAGACTGTGCATAGGTTCATAGATGGTTAATAGGCTAAAGGCCCTAGAGCTTTTACAAGCCTAGCCATATTTATCCTGAGTTGCCCCAATTGTCAGTGGTTAAGGTCATAGATTCATAGATGTGTACTAGGCTAATGGCCCTGGTGCTTTACAAGCCTAGCCCATAGAACTGCCTTGGCATTGTGCAGTCCGTCGTTAGTTCCCAGTGCCTCTATCAAGTAGAGCCACTGGAGTGATCCCCAGAGTGAGCTTTCTGTTTCCCATCCACTCATCAAGATTTCCCTTGAAGAGGGCTAGTGAGGTGTTCCGCTTGACATGTATGGGAAGTTTATTCCAGAGCATGGGTAGTCTCTGGGTTATGAACCTGTCCCTCCAGCATATTCTTTTGATTGTGGTAATGAGGTTGAGGTCTCTGGAGCATGTGGTGCGGAGGGATTGGGATTTCTTTAGATGTAGCATTTCTAACAGAGCTGGTTCAGACATGGCTTTGTAAGTCAAGCAGAGTTCGCCTCTTAGTAGACAATATGAGACAGAGAATAGCTGGAGGTTTTTGAGTCTGTCCATGTAGGACGTGTTTAAGGCCTAGGATCCTCTTCATAAGGTACTTTTGTGGCCTCTCCAGCTGTTGCAGGTGTCTAGTGAGGCACATGCCAAATGGGGTATTATACTCTATGATTGGTCTAATGAGGGAAGAGTAGAGAGAAATGATGACCTCTTTCTTCCTGGATGCAAACCCCTTGGTAATGAGATGTGCCGCATAGAAGGACTTTCTGACCACAGTGGCAATGTGGTGGTCAAAGGAGAGGTTGCTGTCAACCTGTGTCCCCAGGTCTCTTATAAAACCTTCAGTGTTCCGTGGGCTCCCATTGATGTGGTAATTAGTGGGAACTGAGTTTTTCCCAAAGGGGATGACGATGCATTTTTTGGCATTAAGCTTAAGGCCATGGTTTCAACACCAGTCATTGGTCTCAGTGAGGCCTTTCTGTAGGATGTCTGTATCACTTGGGGAGTTAATAATGGCTCCCAGCTTGCAGTTGTCTGTGAATTTGGTCAGCCAGAGTCCTTCTGTGTTGGCCTGGACTTCTGAGAAGCAGATGCCAAACAGGAGAGGACCCAGGACCGATCCCAGTGGGACTCCACTTGTGACTGGTCGGCAGTCTGACTTGGAGTCCATTACTTTCACACTGTGGGTTCTATCTGTGAGCCAATTTGCAACCCACCTAATTATATAGGGATTGATACCTAGTTTGCTGAGTTTATCAATAATTCCTGAGTGAGGAATGGTATCAAAGGCCTTGGCCAGATTGAGGTAGGCTATATGAACTGACTTACCTTCATTCACTGTTCTGGTGACTGACTCAAAGAAGTCATCCAGGTTGAGCAGGCATGATCTACCTTTCAGAAAACCAAATTGAGTGGGATCTAGAGTTTGGAGATTCTCTATATCCTTGCTAATTATGTCCATGATGATGGTCTCCATAGCCTTACATATCAGACTCATCAGGCTAATGGGATGATAATTTACAGGGTATGTAGTCACTCCTCCTTTATGGAGAGGGATGACTGTAGCAGTGCGCCATTTGGTAGGGACAAAGCCTGAGATGAGGCTGTGAGTGAACAGAGCACACAGATGTGGTGCCAGTTCACTTTGTAATTCATGTAGAACACAGCCAAGAATATTGTTGGGTCCCATGGAAGCTGTATTCTTGGCCTTAGACAATGCAGCTTTAACCTATGCTGCAGTAATGCTGGGTGCCTGGCATTCTTCTGGTATTGAGATTGGTCCTTCTGGGGGGGGGGGTAAAGTTGGCACTGAATTTGTCGGCCAGTATGTTGGCAATATCTGTTGGCTTAGTATAGGAGGTACCATTGTGCAGTAACTCAGAGCAAATCTGGGTATTACTATGGAGATTCTTGATATAACTATTGAAGGCTTTGTGGTTATTTTTAGTGTCTGCCACAATTCTGCCTTCATAGCTGGCTTTGGAGGTTTTGATGAGGGATCTCAACTTTTTGTTGAGGCTAATAAGGGAATTTTTCCAGTCTTGGGACTTCACCTTTTTCTGCAGCAGTTTCTTCCTTCTGTTGTAGAGTTTATTAATGGCAGGGGACCACCAGACTGGCTTCCTTTTCTTTGGAGGAGAGCATCTTGGTTCTGTTTGGTATGGCTAGTTTCATGCATTTATGTATGTGTTTGTACAGTGCATTGGTGTATGATTCAGCAGTCAAGCATCTATTTACCATTGGCATGGGTGCTGTGAAGTTAGCCACCTCTGTTTTTAGGAGTCCAAAGTCAGTTTGGAGAAGTTTTTCATGGTGGATACCTTTGTAGGGGGTGTGGGTGAGATATGGATTTCCATGGTGATTAGTTTGTGGTCAGATCTAAACAGGGAGGAATTGACTATTGGTGCAGAGCAACGGTTGCCCATGTTAGTAATAACCAGGTCGAGGATGTTGCTTCCACTAGTGGGGGTACAAATGATCTGGTCCAAGGCATTGGAATTGATGAATTCCAGGATGTGTTGGGCCAGTGCATTGGTGCATGAGTAGTTTTCCCAGCTGATGGAGGGGTAGTTGAAGTCTCCTAGCCTCAATCTACCAGTGTTCTATCATGATCCAGAAAGTGAAGTTTGCAGAGGTAAGGGTCTGTGGTACTTACTACCTACTTCCTCTGTCCAGGAGGGACATGGGTGCCCCACCAGGAGTAAAATTGTGATAATCCATCTATTGATTTAGGTTTTCATTTGAAGAGGGTCAGAGAGGGGCTCTATTTCATGTCAACTGAAAGCTTGCTCCAGAGAAGTGAGAGTCTCTGGGAGATGTATCTGTCTCGCCAGCATAACCTGTTCATGTCAGAGGCTAGGTTAAGATCCTTGGAGCAAGTGACCCTCATGCAGTTTTATTTACAAATTTGTTGCATTTCTATGACAATGTGAGATATTGCCAGCTATGCCAAGAGAAGTAGGGCAGTGGATGTGTAACATACGCCAGCACAGCTAGCTGTAATTTAGTAAAGAATTATGTTATTTGAATATCAAACTGATTTTGTACAAATGCTTGTGTTGAAAATGTATTTGTAAAGTTGCTTGTGTTAAAAAATGTATCAATTGTGTGCCCTGCTGGACAGAAAAAGAATTATTGTAACTGTTTAAATGTATATGTTTTACCAGAGGATATGGGAAGAGAGGAGGTTAATTTCAAATGTTGAAAATGTTCTGAAATTAAATTACTGGGCCTAGACCATAAAGATGTCATCTTACAGTTCTCACTTCAACCAGAGAGAGAAAGTCTGTACTAGGAAGCTTCCTGCATTGTCATTTGGGTGAACTAATTGCTACTCTGGAAGGGTGGAGGTTTGAAATTCTTTTATGACTTCCAGGAGCTGCAGCAGATCTTAGCTAGGCTCTGTGTGTATGTTATTGGCAGCTGTGTGCTAAATCCTGACAGCTTCTAGCCAAGGGGGGCTGCATGGGAACCAGAAGTCAGATGACCAGAAGTGTGTGATGTCATTCTGTAATCCATCACTAAAAATTATATTTTAATACTAGGCAAACCTGAAGTCTCATGGCACTCTGTTTTTGTAACCTGGCAAAGAAGGATCTCCCACCTACTTCATCTTGCCTTGCTCTAGTAAGTAACCAGGGAATAATAATTCTTTAGATCAGTCAGGAAAATATAGTGAGATTAGTTAAGTATTGTTTTTCTGTAATTGTGTGAACCTGTCCACCTGTATTATTTTTAATATTTCCTGTGAATGAAACTCTGGTGTTTATTGTAAATAAAATTTAGTATTTTTATGTTCTTTTATTATTTGTTATTAAATATATTTAGCCTTTTCATTGTGGCAAGTCCTTTAGAGAATGGTTTAACCTTTGAAGAGTACTTATATCTATTGGTGACACTGTGGCCACTCCTAAAAGCCTGTTTGGTCAACATTATCATTTGTATTAACATTAGTTTCACTCAATATAATTGGGTAACCTAGCAAGAGCCTTAGAGTAGCTAGCCTTGTGGTGTCTATGGCAGCATAATTACATTATAGTCTGGGTAGAAGGGGCATAGCTAGTAAATCTGTGAACGCCTTTCCCAGGTGTGCGTGTGTGTGTGTGTGTGTGTGTGTCAGCTATGTACAGCAGGAACACAAAGCACTAGTTTCACAGAGAGGGTGCTGGAGGACTTGGCTGGGACACTCGGCTGAGGACTTAACTCTACAGCTGTGCCAGTGGGGAGCCTTAATGGCGACCTGGGGAGAGACAGAGAAACCCAGACCCCGGGCTGAATGTGCTCCCTGTGTGCTCTTAAGGGAAATTTGTGCTTGATGCAGAGAGCTGCATCTAGGAATACTGGGTGTATCCCTTTTTGTTCCAAGTGAACATCCCTCTACAGTGTCAGTGGTGAGGATTCAGGCTCCTTGATTACTGGCCCAGAGTGGGAATGTCACAATTTCCATCTGGAACAGGTCAAAGACTGCCCTGTTAGACAGGCACAGGTCATTTCTTGGCAACCTTTAGGAGACAGAATACATTGACAGAACTTTTAGTCTTTCCGAGCAAGACTTGTGTATCCTGTAATTTCTTGGTGAGAAACCTCTGTGGTCTCCAATTGTTGCAGATGTCTGGTGAGGTAAATGTAAAATGGAGTATTGTACTCAGTTATTGGTCTGGTGAGGGCCGGTTATAATGGAATTATAACATCCTTAGATCTAGATGTGATGCCTTTACTTATAAGATGTGCCATATAGCAGGATTTCCTTACTATTGTGGATATAGTGTGGTTAAAGGTCAGATTGCTATCAACCTGAGTACCGAGATCAAGTACCACTGAGTCTACACTTGGGGGGGGGGGTGCTGTCTATTATGTAATTAGCAGGGTTGTCAGCTTTCCCAAAGGGAATGATAATAATGCATTTTTTTGCATTTAGATTTAAACTGTGGCTTTGGCACCAATCATTTGTCTGTGTTAACCCCGCCTGCAGTATATTAACATCATTAGGGAACTCAGTCATTGCTTCAATTTACATTCGTCAGCGAACTTGAAGAGCATTTCAACCTTTTTGATTCAGTTGTTATTGGATTTGGTATTTATATGGTATTGTAATTGACTGCAGCATTTACTCTTGCCAGATTATTCTAACTTCAGTTACTTCTTGCCAAAGCTGAAAGCTTCCCTCTCAGGATATGCTCAGCCAATCAGCTGTCACAGGAAGAGAGAGGGAGAGGAGTCTGAGCATTTGAAAGATGGCCAGTACTGAGTTACTGTGGAAGATAAACTAAAATGCCACTGAGGCATTGAGGAATTTGAGCATCTACTGTCACAGGTAAGTAGGACTGGTGCAGCTGTATTTGCTTTGCTATCCCAGTTCTACAGAATGTTTTTTTGTTTGGCCATGCAGACAGTAGAACATTAGGCACGGCTCAAATTCTAAACCTACCACCCTAAAAAACAAAAATGGGAAAAAACTGAGGGTAATGCTGCTCAATGCCAGAAGTCTAAATCTCAAAATGCACGCACTCGAGGCCCTTCTCAGTATGGAGAACATCGATGTCTGTGCTGTAACTGAAACCTGGTTCAAGGCTCCTGAGAGCACCCCGGCACTATTAGGTTTTACCTCATATCATGCGTTCCGGCCCCAAAACCCGGACCACACCACAAAAGGAGGGGGTGTATCCATATTCATAAAGGATACCCACACCTCCAGGTTGGTGGCAACGCACGAAGCTTCGGAAACCATCCAGGTGCAACTAACCATAGGCAAAACTGCTCTACAAATTGTAGCATGCTACAGGCCACCCTCTCAAACTCAGGAACCCCACACAGCCTTCCTGAAGACACTGGAGGGTATAAATGTATCTCCAAACACCATCATACTGGGTGACTTCAACTACCCGAATATAGACTGGGAACATTACTCAAGCCCTAACTTTCTAGCCCAACGGTTCCTGGAGTTCATAAATTCAAATGCCATGGAACAGCTAGTCACTGTTCCCATGAGAGGAGAAAATATACTAGATCTCATTGTCACAAACATGGGGACAAAATGCTCCACACCGAAGTATATCCCTCATTGGTGAGATCTGATCATAAACTAATCTCACTGGAAATCCACATCCCCCCACCCCAAACAAAAAGACCATAGTGAAGAACTTCTCTAAAGCAAACTTCACACTACTCAAGACTGGTGTGGTATCCTTCAAGGCCCCTGAGCCAGAGGAAACCACAACCCAAGCTGTGGAAGCCCTTACAAATGCCTTCTATGAACACCTCCAGGACTGCATGGATCAGGCAATCCCAAATAAAACCAAGACTCTTTCCACAAAGGGCAAACGTCCAGTCTGGTGGACCCCAGCCATTAACAAACTTTACAATAAGAGGAGAAAGCTATTACATGATAGAACAAAATCCATAAAAGGGAAGTCACCCTGATCATTATTAGTAAAAAATCCGAGCACTCATAAAATCAACTAAGGCCAATTTTGAGAGAAAAATTGCCATGGATTCAAAGGACAATCATAAGGCCTTTTTCAGCTATGTTAGGAACCTGGGTGGAAACTCCCAGATATGCTCAGAATTAGTCCAAAATGATACAAAAATCACTGAACCCACAGACATTGCCAACATACTGGCAGACAGGTTCAGTGCAAACTTCACCCCCTCTCCCCTAAAGGAGAGATAACTATCCCAGCCGAGTGTAGCCTCCCGGACATCTCAAATGCGCAGGTGAAAGCTGCTCTCTCTAAAGCTAAAAACACAGCATCAATGGGACCGGATGGTGTCCCCGGCTGTGTGCTACACGAGCTAAATGAGGAATTAAACCTGCACATAAGGCAGCTGTTTAATCTCAGCCTTACCACAGGATACGTGCCCAAGGAGTGGCGTTCGGCAACTGTGGTCCCACTCCACAAAGGCGGCGCCTCTACGGACCCTGGTAATTACCGCCCCATAAGCTTAACAAGTCTAGTCTGCAAAGCTATGGAGAGGATCATAATGGAGCTCATAAACAAAGATATAGGGGACTTGCAGACATTGGACCCGACCCAGTTTGGCTTTGTCAAGGGAAGATCATGCCTTTTGAACTTGGTTGACTTCTTTGAAACAGTCACCAAGGCCATTGATGAGGGAAAGGCAGTCCATACAGCCTACCTTGACCTTGCAAAGGCTTTTGACACAATACCCCACTCGGGTATTGTAGAAAAACTTGCCAGCTTAAATGTAAACCCATATGTCACAAGATGGGTTGCAAACTGGCTTAAGGACAGAACCCACAGGGTTAGAGTTGCTGGCGCTGTGTCAGACTCCAAGCCGGTCACAAGTGGTGTCCCACAGGGCCTGGTCCTTGGCCCCCTATTGTTTGGCATCTACTTCTCAGAAGTACAGGCCAACATGGGAGGACTTTGGCTGACAAAGTTTGCAGACGACTGCAAACTGGGCGCCATAGTGGAAAGTGCATCGGACACGGATATCCTTCAGAAGGGACTCACGGAAACAGATAGCTGGTGCCAGAGCCATGGCCTGAAGTTAAACGCCAAAAAATGTATAGTCATACCCTTCGGGAAAAACAAGGTAACCCCAAGCTACCATATAGGTGGCAATCCACTAAGCACAGAAGAGGTTATCAGGGACCTGGGGACCCAGGTTGACAGTGGCCTTTCTTTTGACACTCACGTTGCTGAAGTGGTTAGAAAGACCTTCTACATTGCCCACCTGATCATGAAGGGATTCACATCCAGATCTAGTGAGGTCATTGTTCCCTGTACTCTTCACTTATCAGACCAATGATCGAGTACAATGCCCCATTCGGGATGTATCTCACCCGACATCTGCAGCAATTGGAGAGACCCCAAAAGTTCCTCACCAAAAGGATAAAGGACTCCAAAATCTGTCATATGCTGCCAGATTGAAGAAACTCCAGCTCTATTCAGTCGCATACCGTCTGCTCAGAGGTGACATGTGCCTGACATACAAGGCCATGTCCAACCCGGAATTAATGGACATGCTCCACCTCAAAAAATCCAAATCCACCAAAACCACTAGAGCAAGCGACTTAAACCTTAGCACGGATATAAATAGGACGTGCTGGAGGGATAGATTTATCACTCAGAGACTCCCTATGCTGTGGAATAAAATCCCGGTCCATGTGAGGCAGAGCACCTCGCTGACTCTGTTCAAGAGAAATGTAGACCTGTGGATGGGAGATCGTAGGTTTACCCCGGGAATCATCTCTGTGTCACTGCTGGACAGAGGCACAACAAACTAATGGGCACAGTATTTTTTCATATAAGGGGTGGCGTAAGCCACAAAAATTTGGGCTAGGCTTATAAATGCCTTAGGGCAGATAGCCTAGTATAAACCTATGAACCTAAGAAGTAGAAAAGAGAACATAGTTTTATTCAAGATTTTTTCCCTGGCTCTTAAAAAAAATGGAGACCCATCCTAGACCTTCCAGATCTGAAAATTTTATAGTAAAAGTTTTAAGATACCAACTTCAGATTACTTTGCCTCTCCTGCAACATGAAACTGTTCTAGTAATTTTTGACATGCAGGATGTCTACCTTTCACATTCTATTCTTGTTAGTCCCACATGAGATTTCTAAGATCAGTGTGGGAAACTCTCGTTTGTCTACTGGCTTATCTTTTTAGCTTTTCTGCTGAGCTCAGACTTTCGTAAAATGTGTAGCTCATGTGTTTACATGCCTGAGGTTAAAAGGAACTTGTATTTATTTACCCATTCATGAATAACTGCCTATTTCAAGTAGAAAAATGTTTGCAGGCCTTGCACTTTGTCTTCAACAAATTCCCCTATATCTTAAGCACCTAGGCTTAGTCCCCAACACACATTTTATCTTAGGTGTAGTGCCCCCTCATACAAACATTTCTAGGACTATATTTTTTATTTTCTTTTACAGTTTGTTAACAGGATAGGTGGGCTGGAATATTGATCATTTCCATCCACAACCTTTATACAGGAGCCCAGTAATTTTAAAGGATCAAAATGCAGTAGTAAGATTAGTTCATAAGAATAAATTATAAAGTGGATTTGAACAATAGGCACATGTAAAAGCTGTAGTAAAATTAGTAAATGTACACATTAAATATCTACAAGTTGAAACATTCCTGTATATGCAAGTACCTGGCATAAGCTTTAAAAAATAGCCAGTACATTCAGTATATACAAGCTGAAACCGTTCTGTAATTGCAAATACCTGATATTATAAGCTGTAAAACTAGCTAGTATCACAAAAGCAAGTGCTGCCATATGTTTTTATTTTTTTTGTTAATGTATGGACATTTTCTGTATTTTTATGTCAGTAGGTAGCTGGTCGTAAGCTGGAAAGGGCTTCTTTTCCTATTGCCAGTATATATGTGATTCTGACTAAAGTTAGTGCACTTTCTTGGGTGTTCCTAAGGAAGTAGCTTTTTTCTCTAATTAGGAGTAATCATGTGAATGGTGGAGGAAATAGTCAAGATGTAACATTTTGTAAATTAGAGTATTAAGGAGGAACATGACTCTGTTGGTAATAGGTAGCCAGTGATCTTTTTCTATATAAGTTTCAGTTGTGTCAATGTATGTCTGCTAGCAGAGAAAATCTAAGCATTTTAGTTTTAGCTATTTGAAATTTTGTGGGTTTTGGGCTGATTGAAGGGTTATAAGGGGAAAAGCATGTTCCTTTTTGTTATTAGGACATTTTTGGCTAAGGCCATCCTTGCCAAAGATGTGAGTAGATGTGGGAGGAGAAGGTCAGTAAGTGGGCCAATGTTAAACTCAAGATATTTTTGTTGTTTAACATTTAGTTTGTATTCCCTTTTAATTCCTTTGCTGTAGAGAAGATCATTACATTTGTTTTAGTGCTGTTGATTTGGAGTTTATTATGGAGCTAGTTACAAAGGTTGGTGAATTGGGTCTGGGATGTTTGTTGAAGTGTATGGTGGGTTTTGTGAGATTCCAGAACATGCCATTGAGAAACAGGGAGAAACATAGTGCACCTAGAACTGAGCTTTGTGGAACTCTTGAAATGGGCTATCCTGCAAGTAGTTTTTAAATCAGAGTATTACTTTTCCATCATAGTTGAGTCTATGGATTTTACTGAATAAAAGGCTATGACTTACTGTCTGAAAAATGTGTGTCATATCTGCAAAACACCAGCTGTAATGAGACCCTCAATAATGCTAGTATAAATGCGGGACAGGTTTCAAATGATAGCAGATTTTTTTCTTTCAGATGTTGAAAGAAGCTCACTTAACAACAAGAAAATTCCCTTGCATACTCAGGTTTGTGTCTTCTTCCATCCTAATGGTACATTATGCAAACTGTGTTTGTGGAAAATCCAGTGGTATGTGTGAGGCTTACATAACCAGAAGGACCAGCCACTTCTGTCTTTTCGGTAGTCATAGTGGTAGATCCAGCAGCTAACCTTGATCACAGGTCTACATTTTGTACTTATTCTTCTGAACCAGAAATGACCTATGATCATCCTGGATTAAACTTCGGTAGCCAGTCAAGAGGTGCAAGTATAGGGAATATGGTCTCAATCTCTGAAGAAAAAGCATGTAAATGTAAAAGTGATGTTGGCTACACTGGATATGAAATCCTTTCAAACAAAGATACTATAGATAGTGACAATCAAAGCTATGCTGATGTAGTGCACAAGCAAAACAAGGGGACACCTGCAGTTGACAGTAGCATAGTCTGGCACTGACAGCCTGACAACAGTCAAATATAGTCCTACAATCATGTTATATGCAAAGTCAGCAAAAGGTATCAGGAGGTACACTTAGCAGGAACATGTCAATTTCTCCTTGACATAATGAAGAAGTGAGATTGTCCAGTGAAAGATGTGTTTTCATCATACTTGAGCAATCAGCTCCTAGTGTTTTGATTCAGGCCACCTCCCACTCCAGATGTGGTAACACAGGGTTTAGAGATTTGTACAAAGAGCTCTTCTTCTTCTTCTTTTGGCTTTTTCCAGTTAGGGGTCACCACAGCGGATCACCTGTCCGCTCATGATTGGCAGTGGAGATTTACAGTGTCGAGTTGCCAACCCGGTGCCCAACCTTCCACAGAAGGTACACACACGCACACTCGCACCTAGGGCCAATTTAGAGTGTCCAATCCACCTGCAGCATGTCTTTGGGATATGGGAGAAAACCGGAGCACCCAGAGGAAACCCAAACCAATTAAACAGACTGGTCAGTTTTGTTGCTATTATAAATGGGAAATGAGGTCACACAGTAACCAATAGATTATGTGGTTAGCTAATTGTATAATTTCTTTTATGATAAGAGCAAGGCATGTTTTGGGAAGTTAGCAGCTCAGCCATTGTCACTGCAGCCTTTTCAAGAAGCATGTATTTTAGAGTATTTGTATCGTTGTTGCTTAGACATGTGGCCACACTTTTTCAATATACTACAAGTTGTATGTCTAGTCTCATGACAGAGTAGGATCTGTTTCTGCAGACCTGAGGGGAATGTTCGATTACATAACAATGACCCTTCTTTAAACCACAGGAAAGTAATCGGTTCTTCCCTAGTTATAAACGTACTTTGGGCCTCCCATACAAAAGAAAAAATGGTGCACTGTACAGAAGCAGAACAACCAAGTCCCAGCATCAGTGTGAAATGACCAGTACTTAGTGCATTAGTCCTTTACTTTTCATTTGCATTAAAATGGACATATTATACTGACTGTTCTCCTCCTGCATTAACACAACCCCCCATACCAAAAAAACCTCCTCTGAAAAAGGCCTGGGTCTTCACAGGGAAATTACCAGCATCACCATTTGAGAAATGTCAATGAAGACCAACCACACTTATTGAGCTTACAAGCTGCATTGTGTTGTACTCTGTTCTAGCACACATATAAAAATTCTGCAGCAATAATCGTATGATGCACATAGTACAATTATGTGACAACTTCAGTAACAGCAAATGTATGAACAACAGGATCATTGCTGCAAGCTGGTCTCTGTTCCTCCTGTAGTTCAAGCATATTAGGTCTGGTAGCCTGTATAGAGTATATCTTTTTCTTTCTGTTATAGCTAGTCCATATCTTTTGTACATATTTTGCATAGTGACATTTACTATATAGATATTTTCTCGTTAGATTTCTAATTATCTTTTTGGGTACAGTTGCTCCACTGATATTTATGACATAGATGTTTATTATTAGGTGTTCTAAGTCAGTTTACTACAGTGTTATTTTTACTGTAGTTCATAGCTAGGGTTGGATAATGATCTAAACTCACAAAAGGCATGTTTAGGTTTTCTTACAGGTAATCTCTGTCATCCCTATTAAATATTCATATCTCCACTCTCTTCTTTATTTAATATTGTCCCCCCTACAGCAACCCAGTTACGCTTTGAGCAATTCTCTCTAATGATAAAGATTTTCTTCTTCTTTCCACTAATAGAACTGTGACATGTTTTTCCATTGGAAAATTTGGATTACAATGTTTTGTTCCATTCTATTATATAATGAATTGTATCTTCTTTGCATGAACTTGTTCTGTTTATGTGTATCTTCATAACATTTCCTTTGTTGAACCTGGTCCATTTGGATGCGTGTTTTAACTTGATTAGCACATGTAAACAAATGAATAGACTTATATACACACTTGTATATGTTATATATATCTCCTATAAAAATATTTTTCTTGCTATGGTTCCTTTAGCCTGCCACAAGAATATTTAGTGCTTTGGTGCAATCTCTTCCTGTCTTGTGCCTTTTCCTTGGTGTGAAAAAAAAACAAAACAAGAGAATGAGCATACATTGCTGACTTTTATAGCCAGATTGTCCTAACTGCCACAGTCTGAAATTGAAGTAGAATATATTAGGGGACATCCAACAACTGATAACATCTCCCTAAATACAAATATTCAAAGCTGGCAGATTCCAGTGCGGTACTAAATCATGCAGCAACAGTCCTATTGTTTGCACAGCTACTATTATAGTCAGTTATCAGAATAGCTGTACTTTTTTACTTTGTTAGCATTCAGATCTCAAATTTTTTCTTCCCATTTTTAATCTTGATTTAAAAAAAATCACCCTAAGTTAGACTTGCATCCTTTGAGATTCTCTCTTGTTTGTATTTTCCTTTATTCTTTCTGCATGACCAAATTTCCTCTTTGACATTACTTTGCTTTTCATACTTAACTCCTGTCAAGTCCCATTTCATTAACAAGAAGACAATTCTAGGTGCAAACAATGATAGTTTATTTCTAAGCTTAACTACAGTGACATTTTTCCTTGCCATTATATCATCATATTTTTTCTATAAATCACTTTCTTCCCAAACATTTGCTTTTATTGAAATATTTTGTGGTGGTTATGGTAACATTCCTTATATCTAGTTGTAGTTCTGGAAGAAACAAATGTTTTTTCAGATATTTTACTCAAATGATTTTTATTTTGATGAAATAACACAAGAATTTAATACAAACCAGTCACCAAGTGCAGCAAACCACAACTGAATTCCAAACACAAACCAAGAAACTGCCACGATACTTTTCCTGTGAATAATAAACTGGGAACGAAGCTTCCAGGTAAAACCAAGTTTTAATGTAGAAAACTGCCACAACACATTTTCACTGTTAATACATTAACGTTGTTAAATATCACCACACGTTTTCGAAAGAGTAGCACTCAAACTTCATCAGGTGAAAAAAATCTTCTGAGCATACACCTTCCTTTTTGTAACCTTTCAATTAATCAATTAAATCAACAATTCAATTAATATTTAAAGAAACATGCTGTCATACAGTTAAATACAATGTTAAAATCATCCCTTTCATAGTAAAAGAATTTAAAACCAAATAGAAAATATGTTACTGATGAATACCAATTCATTTCATGTTTAAATATAAACTGAACAGATAAATAAAACTGTATTATCATATAAACTACCATTAGAATACAATACTGAAAATTATACAAAATATATATAAAGTGTATATTTTGCTTGATGCCTATTTCACAATTTCACTATTCTAAGCTTAAGCAAGGGAACAATAGAAATATATTCATTCATGCCCGGGTGTTTGTTAGCTTCAAATACCACTTGCCAGTATGTCTCTCTAAATTCCAACCTGGTTTCCCAGGGGCCTCCCCTCGATTCCCTAGACACCTTTTCTACCACAAAGAAATGGTATTTTGCTTGGGGGCATGAAAGAGTGTGTTTAAATAGGGCATTTCTAGGATTGCCCTTCTGGATATCATTCATATGTTCATATATCCTACGTTTGAGGGTTCTCTCAGTCTTGCCTATGTAAAATCCTTCACACTCTTTACATAGAGCTACATAAACTAGCCCCTGAGAATTGCAGTTGGAATAATTATAAGCCTCTATCCATTTCTTCCTAGCTGTTATAAATACTTTCTATTGTTGAAGAATATATTTACATTGTGGGCATGCCCCACATTTATATGTTCCCTTAGATTTATTGAAAAATATGGAAAGGGAGTTGTTACCTTCTAATAAGTTCTTTATATTGAACCCCTTTCGAAAAACTGTTTTAATGGTCTTCCCTTTTAAATTTGGTAAATCCATATATTCATTAAATTTAGCCCATTCACTTTCAACTATATTTCTTATAGTGTAGGAATTGGCACTAAAATTGGTAATTAACATATTATTGTATGTAAAACCTGCTTCACCTTGCTCTGGACCTGTTGGTACTGTCGTTTGTATTAGTCCAGTCCCTAAAACAGGTTTAAGTTTCCCTTGTCTATTGTCACATACCTCCCTTTGTATATCCATTATTAATTCCAGAGGGTATTCACTCTGCAGGAACATTTCCCTGAGTTTGTCACACCCTTCCAAATCTACTTCCCAAGAAGTCATGCAACAAGCTCGAACATATTGTCCCTTGACTATGCTCTTTTTTTGATATAATGGATGTGAACTACTAAATCTAATATAAGTATTTGAGAAGGTGGGTTTCCTGTATATACTGGATTTGAACCCATTCTCTGTCACATGTAGAGAAACATCTAAATAATTAACGAAATCCATTGTCACTTGATAGGTGAACCTTAAAAAAGTAGTACTCTGATTAATATAATTAATGAATTCCTTGAGGATTACATCTGTATCAGTCCAGAGAATACATATGTCATCTAGGAATCGGGTGTAAAAAATTCCAAAACTCAACATATTTACTATTATGGATGAATTTCTTTTCCCATACAGACAGAACCATGCCAGCATAAGTGGGAGCACAATGGGCTCCCATGGCCACCCCAGATTCCTGTTTGTAAAATTCCCCTTGAAAATACAAAAAAATTTTTTTCAATACCAATTTGGCTAATTCTAAAATAATAAAAATATCATTTTCATTAGCATTAGAAGTACCCCTCAGGGCCTCCTCTATCCAAGCCAACCCTACCTCATGGGGTATGACAGAAAATAAGTCAACAACATCAACTGTAACAAATTTGAAATTAGCTACCTTCAAGTCAGGTGTAATACGTCTCAGAAACTCCCATGAGTCTTTTAATAAATAGGTGTCTTTGCCCCAAAAGTTTTTCATTTTCCAGTCTAAAAACTTGGATAAAGAGGAAATCTTGGATCCTTGAGATGCCACTATTCGTCTAAGGGGAGGATCTGATACATCTTTGTGAACCTTAGGGACCTCGAATATTGAGGGCACCTTAGGTGTTGAAGTTTCCAGATATGAATATAGGTTCATAGGTTCATACTAGGCTATCTGCTCTAGGGCATTTATAAGGCTAGCCAGAGTGTGTTTGGCTTTCGCCACCCATTTTAAATGAATTTTTCTATGCCCTTTTTTGAGATTAGTATACTGTGCCTCTGTCTAACAGTGACACAGAAGTGATACCCGGGGTAAACCTACTATCTCCCATCCACTCATCAAGATTCCTCTTGAAGAGAGTCAATGAGGGACTCTGCCTAACCTGGACTGGGATTTTATTCCAGAGTGAAGGGAGCCTCTGTGTTATGAATCTGTCCCTCCAGCATGTCCTATTTATTTCAGTGCTGAGGTTCAAGTCTCGAGCGTAGCTCGATGGGATTTGGATTTTCTGAGGTGCAGCATGTCCATTAATTCCGGCTGGACATGGCTTTATACATCAGGCACAGATCGCCTCTGAGCAGGCGGTATGCCACTGAGTAGAGCTGGAGTTTCTTTAACCGGGCAGCATATGGCATCTGTTTGACCCTTTGATCCTCTTGGTGAGGTACTTTTGGGGTCTTTCCAGTTGCTGCAGGTGTCTGGTAAGGTACATCCCAAAAGGGGCATTGTACTCAATTATGGGCCTGATGAGGGATGAGTAAAGAGGCACGATGACCTCCCCTGATCTAGATGTGAATCCCTTCATGATTAGGTGGGCTATATAAAATGTTTTTCTAACCACTTTGGCCACATGGTTGTCAAATGAGAGATTGCTATCAACTTGGGTCCCCAGGTCCCTAATTACTTCTTCCATACTTAATGGATTACCACCTATGTGGTAATTTGTGGGCACTTTGTTTTTGCCAAAGGGGATGACTATACACTTTTTGGCGTTTAGCTTGAGGCCATGGCTCTGGATCCAGTTGTCTGTTTCTATGAGGCCCTTTTGTAGGATGCTTGTGTCAGCTGGAGAGTCGATTATGGCGCCCAGTTTGCAGTCATCTGTGAACTTGGTCAGCCACAGTCCTTCCGTGTTGGCCTGTACCTCCGAGAAATATATACCAAACAAGAGAGGTCCCAGGACTGAGCCTTGTGGGACGCCACTTGTAACTGGTTTGGAGTCTGACATGGCTCCAGCAATTCTAACCATGTGGGTTCTGTCCTTGAGCCAGTTTGCAACCCATCTAGTGACATAGGGGTTTATATTTAAGCTGGTGAGCTTATCTATAATGCCCGAGTGGGGTATTGTATCGAAGGCTTTTGCAAGGTCCAGGTAGGCTGTGTGGACCACCTTCCCCTTGTCAATGGCCTTGGTGACTGTTTCAAAGAAATCGACCAGGTTTAAGAGGCAGGATCTGCCCTTAACAAAGCCGAACTGGGTAGGATCCAGTGTCTGTAGGTCCCCAATATCTTTATTTATGAGGTCCATGATGATCCTTTCCATAGCTTTGCAGACCAAGCTAGTCAAGCTTATGGGGCAATAGTTTCCAGGATCCGTTGAGGCACCACCTTTGTGGAGATGGACCACTGTTGCTGTGCGCCACTCTTTGGGTACATATCCTGTAGTAAGGCTGAGATTGAACAGTAGTTTTATGTTTGGGTTTAGTTCTTCTTGGAGTTCATGTAGGACGCAGCCCGGGACACCGTCTGGTCCCATTGATGCTGTGTTTTTTGCTTTGGAGAGGGCGGCTCTTACCTGAGTATCTGAGATGTCAGGGGAGCAGCACTCTGCTGGGATAGATATTTGCCCTTTTGGTGGGGAAGGGGGGGGAGAAGTTTGCACTGAACTTGTCAGCTAGGATGTTGGCAATGTCTGTGGGTTCGGTGTATTTTTTGTCATTTTGGACTAATTCTGAGCATATCTGAGAATTCCCACCCAGGTTCCTAACATAACTAAAGAAAGCCTTGTGATTATCCTTAGTTTCCTCTGCAATTTTTCTCTCGAAGCTGGCCTTAGACGAATTTATGAGTGCCCGTAGTTTTTTGCTAATACTGATCAGAGATGCCTTCCCTTTTTGGGATTTTGCTGTATCATGTAGTAGCTTCCTCCTTCTGTTGTATAGTTTGTTTATGGCTGGGGTCCACCAGACAGGATGCCTAACTTTGGAGGATTGGGTCTTGGTTTTATTTGGGATTGCATGATCCATGCATTCCTGAAGGTGTTCATAGAATGCGTTTATAAAGGATTCTGTGGTCTGGACTGTATTTTCCACAGGCCTGGGGGCTTTGAAGGATTCCACCTCGGTTTTGAGGAGTGTGAAATTTGCTTTAGAGAAGTTTTTCACTGGTTTTCTGGGCAGGGGCTGGGGTCGGGATGTGAATATCTAGTGAGATTAGTTTATGGTCTGATCTTACCAGTGAGGGATACACTTCTGGTCTGGAGCATAGAGTCCTCATGTTGGTGATGATCAGGTCCAGTATGTTTTCCCCTCTTGTGGGAGTGGCAACAAGTTGTTCCATAGCATTTGAGTTTATAAATTCTAGGAACCTTTGGGCTAGGGTGTTGGAGCTAGAGTAATGCTCCCAGTCTATGTTAGGGTAGTTGAAGTCGCCCAATATAATGGTGTTTGGAGAGACCTCCATATTTTCCATTGTTCTCAGGAAGGCTGAGTGGGGTTCCTGGGTTTGGGAGGGTGGTCTGTAGCAGGCTATAAACTGGAAGGCAGTTTTACCCACTGTTAGTTGCACATGGATAGTCTCTGATGCTTCATGCTGTGCCACCAACCTGGAGGTGTGGGTATCTTTGACGAATATTGATACTCCCCCTCCTTTTGTGGTTCGGTCCAAGTTTTGGGGCTGAAAAACATGGTATGAGGTATAACCTGGTAGTGCTGGGGTGCTCTCGGGAGCCTTGAACCAGGTTTCTGTTACTGCACAGATATCGATGTTCTCCATGCTAAGGAGAGTTTCGAGTGCGTGCATCTTGAGGTTTAGACTTCTGCCGTTGAGTAGCATTACTCTTAGTTTCTTATCCCTTGTGATACCTATGGAGGTGGGTTTGTCTTTTGAGCCTTGCCTAAAAAAGGCACTATGGGGGTGGCAAGAGCCTTTGCCAATATCTGAAAGCCCAGGGGTGACAGGTGCAAGCCGTCCCTAGCAAAGCATCATGGCTTGTCGAGCATGTCATCCCAGGCAGACAGGCATTGGAGCCCCTTTGAATGACACCAATACTTAAGCCAATTGTTGAAATTGATCATCTAGTCTTCATATTGTGGCATCATTCTTGGTGAGGGTAAGATGCTACTCAAGGTCAGGGTCATACCGGCCTGGGCTACAAGCTCAGAGAGCTCCTCTATGTCTCTTTTCATGTAGTCCAGGGGGGTACGTCTCAGGTCATTCACACCAGCATGGACAATGACTGAGTCATATTTGTACTTGCCTTGGAGTGACCTGAGTGCTTGTGTTATGTGGCGGATCCTAGCGCCCGACAGGCAGCTCACCGTGACCTTCTCCTTGTTCAGCCTGGTGAGCGGGACGTCAGTGTGCCTGACAATAGAGTCACCTATTACAAGTGTATCAGGTGTGTTGTTTAGCCTTAAGGGCTGTGACTGTTCAGCACACTGGCTTAGTGAGCTATGTGTTGCACGTGTTTTGTTTTGGGGTAGCGGTTGCTTGGGTGTCTGCTTTGGAGGTCTCTGCTGCTTAGGCAGATTTTTATTTAGAGCCTCCGAGTATGTTTTTGTGTGTTTATGTGTTTGGTTTGCTGTCGTAGTAGGTCTATGTGAGACTGGAATTGTAGTGAGTGTGGTTTCCTTCTCCTCCTGACTGGTTACGCCAGTACTGAGTTGAGAGAGCTTACCCTCCAGTTTGGCTATATGGTTGCATCTCTCACATGTGTTGGAATTTGTTGGGAGGAGGAGAGGGTTGTCTGTTTACATGAGGCAGTTGTAACATTGCCTCAGGATTCCCAGATTCACCAGCTGAACCGGAGAGGAGATTGACAACTGACCTCTGGACATGCTAGAATAGTACTGGGAATTCCTTTATAATTGAAAAAAGGGCCAATGGGGAACAAAGTACTCAAGGGGAGTTTGTGAGGGTGTAGTGCTTTTAATTTTTTAGTGCTGACTTATATAATTGCTTTAGTGAGCAAGTGCCAGGCTGTAGAGTGGGAATAAGGTGTTTATTATGAGAACTAGATCAGTTCTAAGGGAAAAAGTGAAGAGCAGACTTTGTGGAGCCGAGAATGGTTTAAACCCAATTAAGCGGCGCTGCCCGATGCTGCGCTATGTGCAAAATCGCACAAAGCCACGCTAAAGCGGGTTTTATACAGGGGAACTTGAAAGAGCTAGAAATTGGCCCAAAACGGCCAATAGACTACCAGATTCTTGTGCTGGGAACACTCCTCCAGGGATAGATAGGCTGCTCCAAGCTCCCCACTGTCACTGGTGAACAAAGAAGCCTCCCTTTATCCAAGAAAGGAAATGGGCAACACAGGAACTTTCCAAAAGTCCAGAATACAGCAAAGCCTGTATTTGGACTACTCTAGGTCAGGAAAGACGGGAAACAAGGATAATTTTTTTTTTTCAACAAACAGCAGGAAAATGCAATAAATATGTAACACAGGCTAGCGCACTTGAGTGTGTAGCCTCAACAGATAAAAGCAACAAACAGGACAAACTTTAAAAGTGCAGGTGCAAAACAACTTTAAACAGTTTAAAACAGTTCAAGAAGCAGAAATACTTGCAGTTTAGTTAGATCGGACAGTCGCCCAGGTAGTAGCAGGAAAACAAACACTTTTATCAGGTTAGCAGTCGCTCTTTTAGCCTCTCTGCTGCTAGCACCACTCTGCAGGACCACAAGGAGCTTGGCTGAGTAGTAACAAGCGCAAAAACCACGCCAAAGTGGGTTTTATACAGGGGGACTTGAAAGAGCTAGAAACTGGCGCAAAATGGCCAATAGACTACCAGATTCTTGTGCTGGGAACACTCCTCCAGGGATAGATAGGCTGCTCCAAGCTCCCCACTGCCACTGGTGAACAAAGAAGCCTCCCTTTATCCAAGAAAGGAAATGGGCAACACAGGAAAGGAAAGATGGGAAACAAGGATAAAACACTCCTCCAGGGATAGATAGGCTGCTCCAAGCTCCCCACTGCCACTGGTGAACAAAGAAGCCTCCCTTTATCCAAGAAAGGAAATGGGCAACACAGTGATCTATAACTCCTTGGTCAAACAAATCTTTAAGGGCCCGGTCAATTTTTTTATACAAAATATTAATTTCATTGATTGACACCTGACTATATCTGGAACTATCTTGCAAAATGGAATGCATTTTACAATCCTAAATGATTTTATCCATCAATATAATACCCCCTCATTTGTCTGGCTCCATAACCCGGATGTTAGGATTTTTTCCTCAGAGTTTGGAGAAGTATCCATTCATTCTCTTCCAAATTGGACCCCCGCATATGAACCTTGAGTTTATTTCTAATTCTTTTCTCAATAAAACTTTCTAAGTTTTTCAATTGAGGGTGTATAGGGGGATTAAAAGTACTGTGTTTTCTAAGTCCATTGTTGGATATTACCATCGAATTATGTCCAAACATATTTTCCAAATTTAATTTTCTAATGAACATTTTAACATCCAAAATAGTCCGAGCTAAATTACTACTCTGACTAGGTACAAATTTGAAGTCTTTAGTAAAAAGGCTAAAAAATTCTTGTGTCACCTCCAAGTGACTGTAATTATAAATATGGAATCCAGCTTGGGTAACTATTTTGTACCCATCCCCTTGCTCTTTATTAATATCTAATTCTGAGACTATTGCCAGACCCTGTTGTATCCCCCTCCCCTCTGCTGGTATTGTCCCCTGAAAAAATGGTTGCTGTTCCCATTTAAATTCTTGTTACGAATTCTTTCAGACCTATGAGGAAGGGGCTCAGGGTTGTTATCATTAAAATTTGGACCACCTGCTTGCTCCCTTGTATCCTCATGAACTCCCCTATTGGAAGATGGGGCATTTGGATGTGTATCCCTTCCTTGATTAAATTTACTATAATGGGTAAGTGGGGGTGCTGGGTATTGTATTCCATCATTGTAATCTCTAATATCACGTTCAAGCTTTTTATATTTTCTTTTGATTATATCATCACATTTCTTATCAATTTGAACCCTAACATCATAGTATCTATTCTTTTCCATTTCAATACTAAACATTAAGTCCGATGTGACACGCTCATTATACAAATCAGTGAATTCTTTAAGTTTGCTTATTTCCCTTTTGTTGTTTCTGATTATAGCTTGAACAATTTACAAGCCAAAAACATTAAAAATATTCAGCAACTCTTTGTGGAATTCACTGCCTTCCACAACATTATTAGAATATTTAAAAATTCTTAATCCCTTAGGTACAATGTGTTTGCTTAAACACTGATGCAAGTACACATTATCTAAATGTAAAGTCTTGTACCTTAACAGGGCAGTCTGTAATTTGTCCAGTGTTTCCCTGTAGGTGTCGTTGGTTTCAGACCTCATATGAGTACCCTCAGAAAACTGAAAGGGTACTTGTTGGTTAAGCCAGTCATAAAAATCCCTTGGTGTGTTCCTTTCTTGTACTAAAGATATAGATCGTATTCCACCTAAACCACCATCACTTGCATGCAAAATATTTGATGTAACCTGAAAATTTGTGCTACAACTTCTGGAACACTCAGCTGGTATACCTGGAGCCGTACCATGATTGTCCTGTCCCAGGGGTAACAGTCTGCTGTTAGGTAAGTTGTTTTAAATTCTTTTACTATGAAAGGGATGGTTTTAACATTGTATTTAACTGTATGACAGCATGTTTCTTTAAATATTAATTGAATTGTTGATTTAATTGATTAATTGAAAGGTTACAAAAAGGGAGGTGTATGCTCAGAAGATTTTTTCATCTGATGAAGTTTGAGTGCTACTCTTACGAAAATGTGTGGTGATATTTAGCAACGTTAATGTATTAACAGTGAAAACGTGTTGAGGCAGTTTTCTACATTAAAACTTGGTTTTACCTGGAAGCTTCATTCCCAGTTTATTATTCATAGGAAACGTGTCGTGGCAGTTTCTTGGTTTGTGTTTGGAATTCAGTTGTGGTTTGCTGCACTTGGTGACTGGTTTGTGTTGTTTTTTGTTGCCTTATACCAGCCGTACTCCTTTTTTGTTGTTACAATAATTTAATACATTCATAACATTCTTTTACAGTATTTACATTCAGCCTGACAAAAAGGATTCAGATACAAACATTTGTAGTTAAATAATAAGTTAATATATAAACTATGATAGGAAGAGTTTGGTTCCATCTGTAGGGTATCAATCAAATTCAAAACTTTCCTCCACGGACTATTAACCAGTGGCTTAGGAAAAGTTCTTAACTCCTTAGTTCTTTTCTCCATTAGTATAGATTTCTTCAGTGATGATAGGAATTCCTCCATTGTGGGTGCTACATTAGAGTTCCATCTTCTAGTTATACATTTTCTGGCTATTGCTAACATTGTCCACAACAAATACAGGTCATCTTTCTTCATATTATTACTATTAACAACATTCAATAAAATTAAAGACTTTGTCAAAACAAATATATCAGTATAAATAGCTTGAAGAAATTTGTTGATCTCATTCCAATATGGTTTAATATTTGTAGAGTCATAAAAAATATGAGACCAGTCAGCATTAGTGGACAGATGACATCTCCAACATAACTTGCTGTTTGAAGGGTTCATTTTTGAGAGTTTCTCAGGTGTCACAAAGAATCTGTGTAGAAATTTCCAATGAAAAATCCTCCAGAATTGTGAGTAAGGAGTTAGTTTAACTGAAAATAAAATATTTGTTTTATCTTCCATTGACAATAATACTTAAAACCCTTTAGTTAGGCATTGCCAGTAAGAATCTTTAGGAGATGTCTTATAAACAAAGCGTTATATAGATACGATAATTCATTCTTAACATTGATATTATTATATAGAATTCCAAAAATCCAGTTTATAATTGTTGGTATGGTTTTGAAGGATGACTTCTGTATTATTCTACACAGATCCTTAGTGTATGCTGTGACACTCTGAAGAACCAACCAGTCATTTGAGGATAGGCCATAGGTTGAAAATACACTTTGTGTGTTCAAAGTTTGTTGGTTTTCAATATATTGCAACCAACAAAATAGGTTATTATTTTCCCATAAACCAAAAATCTCTCTGTGGTTTATCAGGGAAATCCCTTTTAATAGTAAATGGTATTAAAAATGTATGCCACAGTTTTATATCTAAATTTATGTTAATGACTTTTCTAAACACATCAAAAATATTGTTTATTAGTGTTAGTTTAGTTAATTTTGTTGTACTATAATGTACATTTAAACTTATAGTGCCATATCTTATCTTTGTCAGTTACCAAAGCATTCTTTGATAAACAATTCTCATTCATTAGTATAATGGAGTGTAACTGTTTCCAATTGGAAGAGTATCTAGGATGTATCCAGTTCATCACTATTTTAATTAGAGATGCCTTTATATAAGTAAAAATCTCTGGGAATTTTAACTGCCCTTGTTCCCATTTTCTGATATGATGAGAATATGCCACTCTATTTATTTTGGGGTACCATAGGAATTTCATCAGAGTTGAAGTGATTTCTTTAAGGATTTTCTTTCCTGGTGGAAGTATAAGGGCTTGTGCTATATATAATATTTTAGGTAACAAAACCATTTTTATCAGTTGTAACCTATCATCAAATGTTATAAACAAATTATTCCATTTGCTTATTAATGTCTTGATTAAGTCTATGGCTTTAGCATAGTTGAGCTGTAAGGTTTCCTCTATAGTTGCCTAGGACTATTCCTAAATAGTCTAGAGCTGAAACTTGGTTTCCAATAATATGATTAACTGGAACCTGTATGTTCTTTTTTTTTTATTTAATAATAAATATTTTTATTTAGATTTGTTGAAGGAGAGTCCTGAGATTTTTTGAAATGTGTTGTTACTATATCCACTTCACCTAACACTTCCTTAGAGTTGGGTAAGCTAAGTAAGACATCATCAGCAAGCATCATTATTTTAGAAATATATTGGTCATAGATATTTATACCTCTTATCTTTGGATCATTAAGTATTAAAATGGCAAGTATTTCTATGGCCAGAGCAAATAAGATAAGGGACATGGGACATCCTTGTCTAGTACCTCTAGTGATTTGGATTGCTTTGGAAGTAAAGGGACCTAATTTGACATATGCTAGATTATTTTCAAAGATTTTCTTTATCATTGTTATAAAAAGGGGGGAACCTAGTAACTGTAAGACTCTAAATAAATAACCCCAATTTAAGGAGTCAAAGGCCTTTTGAATATCTAAACCTATTATCAGTGCTTCAGGGTTTCCTCTAATGAGGTAATCTATCAAAGCTAATACTCTTTTAATATTATCCTGTGTATACCTGTTATGAATGAAACCAGTTTGGTCTTCATTAATTATTTTAGATATGGGTATTTTCAATCTATTGACCATAATTGACATAAATAGTTTATAATCATTATTCAACAAAGAAATTGGGCTATATGCGTTGCAATGATTAGGGTCCTTATTCTCTTTTAATATAAGAGAAATTAGAGAATATCTCCAAGAAGGAGGAATATTTGCTAATGTTTGAACTTCAAAAAAGGTTTTAAGTAGGAGAGAGATTATAGAAGAAAGGAACAATCTATAAATTTCGATAATTAAGCCATCTATTCCAGGTGCTTTATTAGACTTACTTCCTTTAATCCCATCTATAATTTCCTTTTGAGAAATAAGTTTTTGTAGATCTAACTTAAGTTCCTCAGGAAATCTTGTCATGTTGGGAACTATATTCTCTAACTTCTCACATTCATTTGTAGTTATTTTATCTTTATGATGCTCTGCATAATGATAATTAAAAGCCTCCAGAATGTCCCCTATGTCCGAGACTTTTTTTCCTTTTTCCTTCTTGAAAGATACCATCAATGTTATTAATTGTTGATTGTATCTTAACTTTCATCGATAGGTTATGAAGATGCTTAGGAGAGGTAGCATAAAAATTTAATTTCAGTTTTTCCATTGCTAAATTAGTTTTATGGGATAATATTTCATCATATTTCTTATTTGCTTCTTCTATTTCCCTCTTATTATCTGTAGCAATTATGTTTTTATTAGATTTAAGAGATAATATTTGATTTTGGAGTTGCTGTAACTCTGAGTCCCATTCTTTAATTTTGTTTTTGTACCAGCTAATGGTTTTACCATATAGATAGGCCTTAAGAGAATCCCAAACCATAATTGTGTTTGCTTCAGGTTTATAATTAATCTCTAAGAAATTATTTTAGACATATTAGATAAATCACATTTCTCTAAGCCATATTCATTATATCTCTTCTCCAAGAATCCTAAATTTAATAAAATATACTCTTGTCTGTGTATGAATAGTTTTGACAGATATCCAACTTAAATAATTAAATTTTGGTAAAATGAGCTGAAATCATAGGCATGATGAAATGATCCTGGAAGATGAGACCCTTTGGTTTGAAGTTACCCTTTATACTTATGGGGAAGAGTAGAGGCAGAGGATAAAAGTACAATAATGTTATAGTTTGTACATGGATAATTTAAAACCAAGAGGGTGTCCATCTACTGATGTACTCAGAGATGAAAAAGTCCAATACTGTAAAGAACTATGCAGTCTTAGAACACTGAATTCAAGAACTATGAACCAAGGAAAATGTTATGTGCTTAAAGATGAGATGACACAAATAAACAGCAATATTTTGGGAATTAGTAAACTAAAATGGACTGATGTCTACCATATTACATTGGATGATCCTTGGATCTATGAAGGAAAATAATTTTGCAGAAGAAATGGAACTGTCCTCATATTCAGCAAAAGGGTGTCAAAATCAGTCTTTGGTTACAATCCAAAAAAGTGATAGAAAGATCTCAGTCAGACCCAAAGCAAGCTATTCAACATTACATTTAATCAAATTTATGCTTCGACTGTATTTGCCAAAGAGGGGAAAGTCAACTCATTTTTATGAGATTTTGCACCACCCATGAAGCAAGATGCACATTAGAAAAATTCTTCCACAGTAATCTGCTGGTCATAGCAAACACTGTTTGTCAACAGAAGGCTTTAAACATGAATGTATTTAGATGTTCAGTACATAAATCAGACTGACTATATGCTTTAATATCAGAGAGAGAAGAATTCTATACAGTCAGCAAAAACAACACCTGGAATTGACAGTGTCTTGGACCATCAGCTTCTCATTGCAAAGTTTAAAATCAAATTAAAACAGAAAAAATCTCCAAGCTAATATATACACTATGAATATGTGGTAGAGCTAAAGAATATGTTTTAAGGCATTGTATTTGGTGGAGTTAGTGCCTGAAGATCTAAGGATGAAAGTTTGTAATGTTACCCAGAAGGTGGCAGCAACAGAAAGATTAAGAAAGCAAAGTGGGCATCTGTAGAGGCTCTAGAAGTGGTCAATGAAAGAAGGAAAACAAAAGGCAATAGAACTATGAAAAAGGTGTGTCAGATTTAATTTAGAATTCCAGGAAATGGCAAAAAAGAGATAAGGGGGTATATATTTAAATGAGCATGCACAGAGATAATAGAATAGAAAGACGGGAAATACCTTCAAAAATGCTAAGATTAAGAAAAACTTCCATGTAAACCCGGACAAGTTAAAAGGCATAGAAAAAAGGGACCTAGAAGAAGCAGAAAATAGAAGAGGTAGCAGAGATATATAGAATAATTATTTAAGAAGGACTCTACCATCACCAATACACATACAATTTTCTTATTTAAAGCCAGAAATGGTGGAGAGTGAAGTTAAAGGGAACATAGAAACCCTTGGTAATAATGAGGCTGTAGGAAGTGATGGAACATTAATTCCATTGTTTAGAATTTTGCAAAATTATGCTGTTGAAGTGCTGGTCTTAATTTGCCAGTGAGTTTGGAAAACGCATCAGTGGCCATTGGATTGGAAAAGAGCAATTCTAAATAGTATTGCTTATATTTTCCAACAACTGTATTTATTTCACATGTTAGCAAGACATTGTTTAAGACCCTGTGAGCTAGACCCAGCTGTATATAGACTGAGGAAATGTTAGGTGTACAAGCCAGTTTTAAAAGAGGCAGAGGCACAGAGATTGAATTGCTAAGATTATCTAGATAAAACAGAAAGCAAATGCATTCCAGAAAATATTTTGCTTTATTGACTATTCTGAAATCTTTGTCTAGGCAGACCAGTGAAAATGAGATGAGTTCTTGGAGAAATGGGAATAATAGGCCACCTTATTTGCTTCTTGAGAAATCTGTATGCAAACCAAGAAATAACAGAACTAAATATGAAAGGAATTGCTGGTTCAAGACTGTGAAAGGAGTGTGCGAAGGTTGTATATTTTCCACCCTACTTATTTGCTATGCTGGTTGTATCAAGTTAGATAGTAAGTTAGATGAATCAGGTGATATAATCAGAATTTCTGGGAAAAAATATGAACAAACTCAGATATGCAGATGATACCACTCTGATGGCTGAAAGTGAGGAGGTGTTAAAAGTATCTGTTAATGAAGGTGAAAACAGAAAGGCCAAAAGGTAGCTTTCTGCTCAGTATAAAAAGTATGACTATGCCATCATGTCCTATCAATTCTTTGCAAACATATGGGGAAGAGATGGAAGCAGTGAGAAATTTTAATTTTCTGGTTTTAAAGGTTTCTGAAGATGGTAACTGTGGCTATGAAATCAAAAGATGCTTGTTTCTTCGAAGAAAATGTGTGCCAACTGGATAATATAATAAGAAGCAAAGACATCACGTTGTTTACAAAGGTCTGTATAGTTAAAGCTTTGTTTTTCTCTGTAATATGTCTACTAGAGTCAGTGTTACAAGTAAAGTTATATACATTGCAAAATCAATGCTTTCTGAACTGTGATGTTGGAAAAAATGTGTGAGAATTACATGGACTGTAAGAAGATAAACTCTGTCAGTACTTAAGGAAATAAACCCAAACTGTTAACTGGAATGTCTGATAGTAAAACTAAATCCCCCCATGTGTTTATTATTACCTGTTATTTTACACATCTGCAGGGTGAGTTGTTCGGAGTTTTCCTTCCAAAACTCTGATGATCTGTCTTCAATCCCCCCCCCACACACACACACTTAACAGTATCCACAGGCTGATGAACTACATGGCAGCATTTGTCTATTAATTCTTGGACACCATTGGTAAGAGAATGGATTTTTTATAGCCCTACCTCCAGCTCTGCAGATCTGGTGAGTATGGCAGTGAAATGGGACTACACACTGCTGGCCTGTGAAGTATCCTTGCATCTGTACATGTATTGTCTGTTGTCTGTAATGATGTGTATTATCTGATGTGCTAATAAGCATGCCATGACTTTTCATGTTATTATAGCTGGCCTGGCCCCTGCCTTCACTAATAAGTGACAGGTCAGTTTGCCCCCTTTCTAGTGAGATGGGCAGGTCAACAGTGGTTGTTCACGTCTACCACTCCTCATCAGGTCATCCAGTGGCCAGACTGCTAATTAATCCTGGGTCACAGTCAGTGCATTGTTTTTGCTTGCAACAGAGGCAGTTTAAAGACTCTGCTTTGAGAATTGCTTTTTTAATTGCCCATTAATTCAGCTAGCAGGATCTCAAAGCTGGAAGCCTTTATGTACAGAGAACTATTTATGCTCTTTCTTGAGGGTTGGGTTCTCTCAGGATCACCCATATTACCTCCTACAATTGTTTTTTGAATTGCATATAAACTAAGCCATTCATCTTGTTTTCTTTGATAGAGCAAAAACTGGAAAACTGAGGGAAGACAGGACATTTCATACCCAGGATGCTCCGTTTTTACCTGAAGCTGGTGCTTTTCATGATGGTGATAGAATAGATGTCCTTTGCTTCACGGATTGAAGGGCTGGTGTTCACCACACAAACCCATTCCAGTTGAATTGCCAAATGTATTATCTTTTACCATTACTTACTGGAAAATACTGTTGTCAAAGCCCTCTCCAGTATAGGCCTTTTTACTTCCAGTGATTACTTCTGAAGTGTCTCCATTTCAAAATTATGTGCAGCAGTCACTTGGCTGTTGGTTTGCACCTTCACCAAGCATTATTATCTGAATCATGACTCCAGCATTAGGCCTCTTCTAGTAGCTCAGTGCTTTAGGAATCAGTCTTCTGAGCAGTTTGTCTTTTGGGTGTCCTCTGGTTCCCTCCTCCCAGATGGATTTAATGCTTCAGATTAATTCCAGCCATAGACTTACAAGCAATGTTTTCATTGCTAGATAATAGCAGATATTTGCTTCTATTATATGAGAGGGCCCTCCATGGTGGGTACCATACCCCCCAGCCCTAAGGTGGATTGCCCTTGTATTACGTTGATGCTGTTGTAGCTCCCTGTAAGTTTTGCAAATATTTACTTGTAAATTAATTGTTAACAGTGTAGGTGTCAAATTTTCAGGGAGTATGCATGTTCAGGGGAGGAGTAAACTGACAGGTTGAGAAGCGAGGCATGCCATCCTAGAGCAGTGCACAAGATCACAGAATGCACCAATGTCGGATATGTGTCCTTCAATGGGGAAGGTTCTGATGGGAGAAATGATGCATTAAAACAAAAGAGAGGATGATGAACAGCAGCATCAGGGATGTCCCCTCACAGATCTACTGATAAAATAAGAACATATCTATTTTACGTTCTTCAGTAAAATGCACTATATTTCACATTTTATACACACACACACACACACACCTGTAGGACTGGCCCCGATATGGATGGAATATTTGGTATTAACCAGTAGATGTACATGCCAGGGATCCTGGCACAAACAGATGCTACCCACAATATTGTGCAGATGCTACGTGTGCACAGTGGCTTGTAGAACGATGTACAGCAACTTCACATTAACACTGAGTATAAAGGCAAGAAGCATGTAGTGCTACTGAGGGAGGCCACTGTTAGCAAATGCCAGCTTCATAGATGCTTCCATAAGATACATAGCAACTACCATCCAGTCTGCTCCACAGCCCATGTATTCTGAGGTTGTAGGAGGGTCCAGATGTGAAGAGGTCAACTACAGACCACCCTAAGTCAGACTACACAGACTGGTGAGACAGCATCGTTGTCACTTGTGGTGGGCACAGAACTTGCCATCCAGGTCATGGCAATGGCACTCCTCTGACACAACACCTGGGATGCCTCATTAGGCTGCAGCACACATTCTCATAGTGCTACCTCTTCCCTGTCAGCTGGGTTGCACAGCCTGCCATCCCCAATTATGTGTTTCAACCAGGTCATGAGCAGTGGAATTTATTAGGATTAAGACACTGTATGCCTGATCAGGGAGGAAGAACATAGTCCCACAGGGCCACACCTTCCCTGCCACAGACTGCATCAACCCGACACTAAACATGAGTACAGTAAACACCACCAAAAGTCACATCATGACAATATGATCCCACCACTGTAGGATGTAATCCTTGACTCCATACAACCTCCAAAGTACATCGCTGTTGTGTTCACTGCCCTTACCCCCTCCTCGTGTCATTATTGTTGCACTTGCCTGTCTCTATGCTTCCCCACCTGTGCAAGAGATAATGACTGCCCTGCCTACTCCCTAACCTGGGGTACATCAGAGAAGAATGGGTTACTAAATTTAATATGAAAATGCCTATTGGACAGATTTTTTTGTTTTTTGTAGCTTTTTCTGAAGCTGAAAGTAGTCAACTGTATAAGATAAGTGAATGGGCTACAAAGACAGAAACATTTTTGGGATATACACAGATGGCACTATTTAGGACTATTTTATCATAGGCAGAGTAGATAGAATTGATGACAAGGATAAAAAATGTTGAATTAAAACTAGGTCCGTTGCATAGGACATAGAATACCTGTCTCTTGCAGAAATTTAATGATCTGTTTGTAAAAGAACAACTTCTAGCTGTACAGCTATAAGACAGATAACAGAGTGAAAGTGATCCATTTAAGTGGAATGAGTGGATTTACAGAGACAAATAGTAGTGGTGTTTATACATTTAGCAACTACAGTTCCAGTATGCAGAGATAGACTGAAGATGAGGGCTACATTTACCAATTTCTTAAGGAATGTAGGGTGCAGAGAAGCAAACACAGACAAGTATTTTAGGAATTTTCATTAGGAATTCATAAAGTATGCTAGATGAAACAGATTTGAATTCAGATAGAAGGTAAGGCACCTCTATGTCACCAAGGTTACCCTGGGGGATAGAGGAACCCGTCTGGATATTAGTGTTTGGATGAATTACTTGACTGACGAAGAAGCCTTTGCATTGCTTTGCAACTTCTGTTTAAGATAAGGGAGTGCTGGCCAAGTTATTGATATTTATGAAAGAGGTGTTTCTGTACTCGGCAAGTATTTTTTTTTAACTTCTAACCAATAGGATTTAGGACTGTAAGAAAGACTTGTCATCACTTTCCACACAAGGCAACTCTTTCTTTAATGGGATTTTGTCTTCTAAATGCAAATAGTGGCTGTGATGTCATGGTTTCTACATGTTTCCAAACGATCCAGGTTTTGTCTCTGTGATTAACCTTTTGTAACATCTGAGGTAAGGCAAAGACTATGGCTATCCTATATACTGCATTACCTAGTAGGATAAAGTTTATTTAGGACTGACAAGGGTAATGAGTAACAAAAAAAATCATCTAAAATGCTGCTAGGACTGTTATGAAAGAAAATGAGTGCAGAGGATGTTTTTCCTTTGTAATATAGTTTATTGAATTTTTAACATATATACAAGAAAGGAAGATAACCAAATATGCATAAAAAGCAATAATTAATTTTAGGTAGTTAGAACTTAATGAAGATACAAATTTGACGTAGCATATTTGACAATCAATGATTCTAAATTATTCCTACAACAAAATTTTATAAACTAACTTTTTTAAATACCTAATGCATCATCCCAACATTCAGCTGCTTGGCTGCTAGTGTGCTCGTTGCTTGCACGGCTCTCGAGGCTGCACCCCCCCTTATGTGCGTTCAACTCACAAGACTATTTTAAAAGGAAAGAAGCCTGCTAATGAAACTCCTGCAACTGTTGGCACGTATGTTTGCAGAAAAAGGGTTTTCATAAGGTGTCATCTGTACTAGCCGATTACAGTGACATGCACACTGGCAGACCTAAGCAGACTGTCTCTACCTCATACATTCCCTCTACAGCTGTAAGCTGTACCCAACTAACTACTGCTCAGGCAATAACATAGAGCTGTTCCTTACCACTCCTCCTGTATCAATTCCTTTCACCTTGCTGTAGCTGCTTGACTATTATACCCCTATTCTTGGCCATTAGATCTGCTGTTTGGTGATCCCTCTTGTGTCCACTCCTGGGCTCCCTCAACTTACCCTTAGGCTTTGTCCCTGCTGCTATCAGTGATTTTGGCCTCCATTTTCCACTGATTGTTTTCTCAAGAATTGTTTTCACCTTCTCGACTCTGAACCTTGTTCGGGGTGAACAGATTTCCTGCCCCTTCACCCCTGGCCCCTCCCCCTATCTCCTCTAGTTTCCCTGCAGAGTCTTTATCTCTAGGTGTTACCTGAGGTGCCATTTTTAAATACTTAATGCCTCATCCCAACATTCAGTTGCGTGGCTGCTAGTGTGCTCGTCAGTAAGTTCTAAGTGTACCATTATTCGGATATTTAATTGGTTTTATGTTATTTGCCTCTGTTATGCCTCCCTTAATTGCTAATACATGACTACTGAGTTAGTGGGTTCCCTATTAGAACCGCGAAGGTCCACTTACGGGAATACGGAAACGTCGACATATATTCAGTGAACAGTGAAAACTCTGATCGTCCTGAAGTGCAAAATTCGAAATGTCAAATTCTCATAGTTGGCCCTTCTGCGGTATAGCTCCTTAAGGTAAGTGTGCGATAGTTACGGACCTTAGGGTTAGGGTGCGGTTTAAGGTAAGTGCATAGATATTAATGTATACAAGGTTTAGTGTAGGGTTAGAAGTAGGGTTTTGTTTAGTGTATGTATGTGGTTTATTTATTTTGTTTGGGTTGGTAGTATGTAGCGGGCGATGGGGTTGGCCAACTATGACGAATCGAGATTTTGAATTTCATGGTTTAGGGTGTTCTGTGTTTTCGCTGATTGCGCAATATGTGTTGTTGTTTTCGTATTCGCTGAAAAGGTCTTTCGTGCTTGTAATATTGACCCAGTTAATGTAACTTGTATTATATGCCTCTACCTGCATTTGAATCCTGGATATGTAACAGTAAGCTCAAGCACAAAATGTACATTAGAATAATCACAGTGTCTAACCTAGTTCTTAATGTATAATGTGCTTGCTATGTGTTATGTTGTATTGCTTTTGCTGTTTAGGTTTAGAGGCACTACTCGTGAAACATTGGTTCCATACATACTGTGTTTTTGCACCATTCCTGTTGCTAATACTGCTTGAACTGACGTATTAAGCTGGCAGCAAAATATCCACATGATAGCTTAGAGCTGTTAAATAGACTGTGTTTTTTTCCATTGTTATTTTATGTGACGTGCGGTTTCCTACTGCCAGAAGTATCTGTACTTACTTTCCATTCAATAGATGGCAAACACTACTAGCAGCATTATCTGTATTAGTTAACTTGTGAAACAGCGGATTTCATTTTTTACCATCATTCTACTGCCAGCAGCACATGTAGTTAACATCTGTTAACAGACGGTAGAAAAGACATCACTCTGGCATAGTGTTTTAAATCTGAAGGATTCCTGCTGCTAACGCTGTTCATAGCTGATTAGTTGCATTAGAGGCAGACATCCTCTTATAGGCCTAGTGCATGTACTAAACTAATGACTTCAACAGCGCTATCTTTAATTAACTATTGATATTTGCAGCAATATTCACCTCAGTAAGCATAACTTTAACCACTATATCATTAACAGCCACGCTGCCTACATCTAGGAAATGTTTTTATCAGTGAAGGTGCTCATTGAAATTGAACTGTTCCTAAACTAGGGTGTTCTGCGCGTGCTACCATCAGATGTGATACTGCTTGCATTGCTGAACATTCATATCCGGCTTTGTAATGGTGTAGATGAAAATGTTTTAATTGCTGGATAACTGACTCCTTTACTTTCCTCTAGACTTCTCAATACTAACCTCCAACTCTACAGTCCCTTAACTCCCTTATACCCTCTACCCCTAGCCCTGATTACTTTCCTGCACTGCTTCTTCCCTATTCTGGCTTCTAATATTATAACAACTTTGATATCTTTTCGTTTACAGCTTGCACAGCTCATTCTGAACTGAGGCTGTAGCCCCTTTTGTGCGTTCAACTCCCAAGACTATTTTAAAAGGAAAGAAGCCTGCTAATAAAATTCCTGCAACTGTTGGCATATACATTCACAGAAACAAGGTTTTAAGGTGTTATCTGAACTAGCCTCTTACACTGACGCACACACTGGAAGACCTAAGCAGACTGTATTCACCCTCATGCATTCCCTCCACAGCTGTAAGCAGTACCCAACTAACTACTGCTCAGGCAATAACATAGGGCCGTTGCTGACTACTCCTCCTATATCAGTTTCTTTCACCTTGCCATAGCTGCTTGACTATTATACCTCTATTCTTGGCCATTAGATCTGCTGTTTGGTAATCCCTCTTGTGTCCACTCCTGGGCTTTCTTGACTTATCCTTAGGCTTTGTCCCTGCTGCTATCAGTGATTTTGGCCTCCATTTTCCACTGATTGTTTTCTCAAGAATTGTTTTCAACTTCTCGACTCTACCCGTTCAGTTCACCCTATGGGCTCACTCCGCTCCCCTCCCTGACCTCATTCCCCACCCGCTCCCTCTATATCTTACTTTATACCCATATTGCCACTCCTACCTGTCTCTATAGCCAATCATTTCACACTCCTCCCCTCTTCCTGTTCCTCCCCTACTACTAATTACAAAAAACATTTGTATAAACCTAAACTCCTCCCCTCCAATCACCATACCCCTATCTACTTAACCCCTCTCCTCTAATCACTATACCTCACTCTATTCCCATCCAATAACACACCCTTCTAACCTACTCATATCTTCTCTACCATTCTTTCCTCTCTACCATGTTAACCATAATTCAACCTATTCCCATAATTCTTCTTTTAACATCTCTGTCTTCTCCTCCACCTCACCCATCTTCCAGACCTTACCTGCTCTCCCCCATACCACATCACCTCTACCCTCCCCAAAACAGAACCTCACTATTCAGACTACATCTACTCCCACCTTTACCAAATCAACTACTCTTACCTCCTAAACAGAAAGATCCTCCCCACCAGTAAAATTACTGTCTCCCACTACTCTCCATCCTCCTATTTCTCCTCTGCTACCTCTAAATACCCAAAAGTAATCATACCCTCCCTTATTGAACAAATCTCCATTCTTCTTTCCAGTGATATCCAACCCAATCCTGGCCCTCCTGCCTCTCAAAAAAAACAGCTGCCCTCCATCCCCCCTATCATCTCCCCATAAATCTCTTCTCTTTGCCACCATTAATGCCGAAAGCCTCTGTAGCAAATTACCAGACTTCCATGCCTGGTTCCTCCATAATCATCCTGACATCCTAACCATCTCAGAAACCTGGCTTAAACTCCACCTCAAAGACTCAGACATTAACCCCCCCCCCCACCAACACCTACAGAATCATCAGAAATGACAAAATTCATACTAAAGTAGGTGGAGTAGCATTTTTTTTCTCTTCCTCCCTAACTGTTACTCCCTACACCAAGCCTATACCTCAGTTTGCCACAGCTGAACTAACTATAGCCCTCCTAAAAATCAACAAGCATAAAACATATGTATTGCTGCCCTGTATATTCCACCAGGCAAAAATATCCCTGTACTTAAAGAAATTCTGTCCTGGTTCTCTTCTAACATTAGCTATGAAACAATCATCCTAGGAGATGTTAATATCAACTGGTCCTCCATCCACTCTGCCTCTAACTCTCACAATATTAACCTATATGGCTTCGCTTAACAAATCACTTCTCCCACCAGACCCTCTAAAAACAACATTACTGGATCTACACTTGACTAGATAGTAGTCTCCCACCCCAACAATGTCTCTGACACCAGCACCCTTCCCGCCTCCCTTAGTGATCACTTACCTGCATTTGCTCTTCACTCTCCTTCTTCCATGCATCTACAACACAATTATATTTCAACCCGTATACTCACAAATTTCAACCCAACTTCCCTCTCTGACTATTTAAAACATATGAACTGTAACCCCCTTCCCCTTGATGACGCCGTCTCTTATTTTAACTCCTCCTTTATTAATTTACTTAACAGCTGTGCCCCTCACAGGGCCAAAAGAGTCAAATCTAAAACCGCCCAATGGCTCTCTAATGACATCATAAAACTCATGCACACCCGGGACAAATCTTAGATACTCCGTCATAAACTCAGAACAAAAGATTCCCTGAATAAATATAAACAGCTTCGCAACTTAGTAAAAAAACAAATAGCCTTTGACCGTAAAACTTACTACTCTAAGCTACAGAACAACCACAAAAGCAACCCCAAAAATTTTGGAGCACTGTCTCCTCCCTCCTTAATCTTGGTAGGAGAGATAACCCCTGCCCTAACTCCAGTGCCCCTAACCACATCATAGAATCCAATTTTAACTCCTTCTTCATTGATTCCATAACCAAGCTAATCACTTAATTCCCCATAAACTCTTCCCCCTCTCCTTCCACCCTCCCTCACACTCTCTGCCTTCCACCACAAATACCACACCCTTCCCCCCTTTTCCCCTCAAACCTATTCCTATCAACACCATACAAAAACCTCTTAATAAACTAAAACCTTATTCCAGCGCCCCAGATGACTTACCCTCAGACATTCTCAAATTAACAGCTGATGTCATTGCTCTTCCCATCTGCATCTTAATTAACCGCTCCATTCAAGAATCCTGTGTACCTCATCTCTGGAAAAAAATCCTTCATCATTTCCTTACATGAAGGTGGCAATAATACTGACATCTCTAACTTCCACCCCATAGCCATCCTCTCCCCCATCTCTAAAATTCTTGAAAATGTATTAATCTCCAGCTCCTACCTTACCTTCTTAACCATCACCTCCTCACCCCAACACATCATGGGTTTAGACCTGACCATAATACCGCCACTGCACTGTTAGCATTCCTGGACACTATCAACAATGAACGAGACTCCAGAAACATAGTATCCTCCCTATTCTTAGACTTATTCAAAGCTTTTGATACTATTTCCCATAGCTTATTGCTTTCTAAACTCTCTAATCTCAATCTCTCTCCAGCAACCATCAACTGGTTCACCAATTACCTCTCAGACAATAGGCTGTCAAATGAAATAAATGTACCTCCTCCTTCTAGACACTCTCACAGGCATCCCTCAAAGCTCAATACTGAGCCCTTTACTCTTTAACATCTTCATAAAATGACATCCATCTTTGCATCCCTAATACTAAACTCATCCAATACACCAACGACTACAATTATCTGCTCTGGTAAATCTCTCCCTACACTCTTGCAGAATACTCAGGCAGCCTTTACCAATACCGAGATCTGGATGTTCAATAACCATCTAGCACTTAACGCCTCTAAATCCAAACATATTATTTTCACCCCTACCAAAAACTTTAAAATAGACAAAAATACCTTCTTGCTTACAAGTCAAAATAGGCACCTATCGAAGTAGTATCCCATACCAAGCTCCTTGGCATCATTATTGATGAACAACTCAAGTTTGATATTCAACTCCAAACTACTGTTAAGAAAACCCACCAAAAAATTGGTATGCTTTACCTCCACAATTGCTTCCTTGCCTCTTCTATTAAACTTACTCTTTCCACTATTTATCTGCTCCCCTCTCTCATGTACGGTGCTCCCATCCTTATCAATCTCCAAGCCAACCTCAAATCTAAACTAGCAACCTGCTATAACAAAATTGCAAAGTTCGCTACATGCTCCAAATCTTCCTGTCTTCACAGTGACTTTCTACACTCCTTAAACTTGCTTGAGCTCCTTAACAACCTATCTTACATTCATCTTTCTACTGCTCATAAACTCATCTTTAAGCCCTCTGACTGTTCTCCTTTCTCTTCCACCTTTACCATGCATCTTCTGTACCGATCCCTCAGGTCCAGTAATCAAAACCTACTTGAATTGTACAAGCCTCCATGCACTCCTGGTCAACTCCTTTTGTCCTTCTCCCTTGCACAGAAATGGAATTCACTCCCCCCTCACATCCATACCTCTTAGAACCCCACTACCTTCAAAACCTTACTTCATTCTCATCTCACTTCCAAATGGGAATGCTCCTGCTCCCACCCTTCCTGAACTGTTCCACTCACCTCCACCCACACTTTACCTCCTCCTACACATTCCACCTCCACTTCACCTTCCTCATCCATGCCCTATCTCTACTCATCCAATACTAACCTATTCCTATCCTCCCCCCTTCCTCCTCTCTCTGTTATCTTTCTTCTACTATATAAAGCATAAACTATTTCATACCTACTTTCTGTTATTTCACAAAATGGTACATAAAATCTTATAAACCCTACTGATTCATTTTGGATCCTATGTCTATATTATATTGCTTGTTAAACTTGTTTAACTTATATTTTTATATTGTCATTTTGATTGTATGTATATGCATTTGATTATATGTATATGTATTTTTGACTGTATGTATATGTATTTACATGGAGCTTTTCTCCCCAGGCCTCCATTGCAAAAGGGCTCACCTTGGCCCAATGGACTTTCCCGGTTAACAAACTGCAAATAAATAAATAAAATAAATAAATAAACTAAAACTCACATGCTTTTTTCTTTTTTTTTTATTTACAAGTCATTGACTAGCTCTAAAAATATATTTATATAAGGGAATAGTGTTTGATATCCATCTTTTGGTAATTAGTTTTCTAGCAACAGATAAAAAGCTCGAAAACACAAAATATTGCATAGTACTTATTATATGTAGAACTGGAGCATTTATAAATAGTATAACTTTTTCCATCCTACAATTATCAGATCATAAACCCTTGAAAAGTCGTAACATTCACCCAAAAGATAGCAACTTTTTCATAATCTACAAACATATGGGTCTAATCAGCCTTTATAGTCTTTATGCACCTCCAGCAAACTGTGGCACCAGACTTCATAAATTTAGTTAACTTATAGAGGGTAACAAAGGTTCTGTGCAAGCATTTCTACATATAAGGTTTCAAAAATAAACTTGATGCTAATCCAATTGATTTCAGTAATAAATGCTACATGTATTGGTGATGTTAGAGTCCTTCTTAATCAGCTGCTTCAGGGTACCAGTGCAAATTCCAATAGTTTTTATCAAAATTATTATTCCTGGAAAAATCATCTTATATATTTTAGATGGAATTACTTTGTTTGTAACATCCCTTTTATTGATAGAGATAAATCAATGTATCTTTGATAAACTTTTTTTTTGCTCTTCCTTATTTAAAAACAGCAAATAATTATTTAGTTTTTTCTCTTATTGTGGATAACAATAGACTGTATGAAACATCCCATTTAGTACTTTATCTAGGGAAACTACCTCTCCATTATCCAGCCATTTGCACCACATTATCATATTAATACTTTTTAATGTCTCTGTATATTTAAGTTTATACCTCCCAATAAAACCATTCATATGGGATATAGAGAATATCTGACATTTTCAGTTTTTAGATGATGGAGTCTTATAAATGTAGTGTTTAAAATGTTTCATATTTATTTTAAAGTCAAAATGTGCCTTCCTTTAATTTAATAACCATAAAATGGATTATTAACAATTGTAAGTTTATATTAAGTTTCTTAAGATAATTTTAATAACCTGTTCATGTATACTTTTCTATTGACTAAAATAAGAAGATTCTGTCTAGAGAATAATCATACTAAAAATTGCAACTAAGGAGTTGAATTCTAAATCAGAAAACTGAATTCCAGCATTTTCCCATAGTCGAATGTGATTTGTCTATATGAAATTTGGGGTTGAGTGGCATGTCATAAAAAGAAAATGATATATTTTCATTTTTAATTAATATTTTCCAAGGCATTAATGTCATTGGTTGTAATAAGTATAGAATCTTAGGTTCTATTATCATGTTAATAATCATTAATCTTTCTTCAAATGTGAATATATACATATATATATATATATATATATATATATATATATATATATATATATATATATATATATTACATTGTTTAGTTAAACATATTACACCTTCAGTTAGTTTTTCAAAATTATTATCAACAGTTTTATTGAAGTCTGGTAAATATTTATTTCCAGATATTGTATCGTGTCATTTTCTCATTTATAATACTATCTATTCCTCAATGTTTTATTAATAATGTGTACATTTTATTATCATTACATTTCATTAATAAAAATTTTTTGGGATCTGCTAATTTCCTTACTTAATTATTCAACTGAATTGTTTATGTTTCCTAATGTCAATAGAATATTATCTGCAAAAGGTTGGATTTTAGTTTCAAAGTTACTATTTACTTTAAAAGCTTCAGTGTTTGGATTTAATTTAATATTGTTTGCTAAGGATTCATTTACTAAGGCAAACATCAAAAGAGACAAAGGGCAATATTTTTTTCATTTGTTCAAATTGTAAGTTTTGAGAAATGTAAGGACCTATTTTCATAGAAGCCTTGAAATCAACATATAATTTACTTATAATGCTAATAAACTCTTCTGGAAATCCAATTTTTTAAGTTTTTAAATAAATAATTCATATTAACTGAACTGAATGCTCTCTCACTGTCTAAACTTATTAGAGCTAATTCTTTGTTCATATTTTTAGTTAAATCCAGGATGGTAATTACTCTTAATGTTATCATAAGTCAGACTGTTTATAATGAAACCTGCCAGATCTTTAGCAATAATATTATTAACAACATCCCTTAATCTAGTAGTTGGTATAGTGGTAAATATCTTATAGTCAGTGTTAAGGAGAGAAATAGGTCTATAAGAAGACACTTGTTTGTTTTCTTTCTCTTGATTGTGGAAAGGAGCTATTAAGAATTATTTCCACTTTTGTGTAATTAAATTTACATTTATACAAATGAAAAGGCCTAATAAATTAATGTAATAACATTTGATAAAAAGTGTATTTATTTCTACTGTTAGACCATCTGTTTTTACATAGATGTACCCTGTTTCTTTCATCTTCCCTCTCTTACTCCCCCACCTCCAGCCTTCTCTCTCTTAACCTTCATCTAATGGGATTAAGATTTTTCCCATTTTGTAAACGCATGAGTAGTCAAATAGATTACAAGAAGATATAAATGTGTAGTTATTCTTACAACTGAAATAACTAGCTAAATGTATAATACAACTGGGGGTGTGGACTGTTATCCTAAAAAGTTCTTATGTTATTTATGATACTTACTGGGCTATATAAAAAGGTCCTTGATTATCAAAAGATACTCTTTTAAGTAGCCACCTAATATTATAGTTGAACCATCTGTTTCATAAATTACAAGTTGTTATATTACTTCGTGCTAATAAATATAATCTTTATCACCCCTCTTTCATTCCTTTCAGCATGAGAATATATCCACTTTAGTGCACTTTCTTAATGATTTCATAATCTGTATACTTCTTATAGTATAATGACAGTATTAAGAGATGCTTAAGATAATATTTTAATTACCTCTAAATTATAAGCATGCATAAGGAGCATGAATGCAAAGTGGCTGAAACTATAAACAAAAATAAAACTAGTTTGAAAGTCTACTGGGAAAAACAAAGCGAGTTAAAAATATTAAAAAATATCAGACATGCCTAAGAAGAAATTCATTAATTAAGATATGCATTGACTATATCATAAAAACTTAAATACAGATTCAGTAATAAGTAATTAAATTAACAGAGATTTCTTACAATAGCAGTAGGGCATCTGTTTAAGCAGTCTGGATAAGTGACTAAACTTTGAACTTTAAATCAATGGCATCAGGATGATTGCAACGTACGCCTTATGAAAATCCTTTTCATATGTGCTTAAGATGTTGGAGCTGTGTGGACAAAGTGTTTTTTTTTTCTCTTTTCTATCTTTTAACAGATGTTCACAGTGCTGACTTGTCTTGCACCTAGTTTGAATTTACTTAACAGGAAAATGTTAGCACTAAAAATATGCATATGTGCTTCTAAAAAAGAACATTAGTCTTCCAGTATGCAATTCTAGCAGTCCTTAAAATAATAACGAGTTTAACATATAAGTGAACTCTATTCAAAGCAAAGGATCATGCAATAATTCATAAAAACTTACAGAGAGAAGAAATTAACACTTCTTCCAATACTGTCAGCAAGTAAAACCTGCATAGAGACAGTCAATGCCCATACAACATCAGAAACTGGACAGTAGGACACAAAGTAGATATGCAAAATGAAAAATACAACAATAAAAGAACCACATTTCTATTTACAGTAATATAAGTGTGGCTGCAAAAGGTATCTCTAACTATAATATTTTATCTAATGTTAATTATAAACTTATAACATTAAAAAAGCAATCATGACCATTGTTGGCATACTGTTTAAAATGTTTACCTTACAGACACAAGGTGCAAGGTTTGATTCACACATGGGGTAATTGGCTAGGCTTATAATGGCCCACAAGGGCAGTTAGCCTAGTACTAATCTATGAACCTAAAGATTTGATTGAAAGTGATAATTTCATTGTTATGTTCCTACATATATACAATAATAAAATGCACAAAGTTTAAATGCAATTTCTTATTATTCATCGTGAATTACAATATTTAATATACTCAAAAACAATTATATGTATATAACAAATAATTACTACGTAATAGGTTTTTCTGAATAACTAGTAAATGAAGGATTACACTATTTATAATTTTATATTCTAAAATTTCAATATTTAATTATTTAGCAAATGTGATAGATACAATCAGAAAGATGCATTAAGTTGCCAAATAGATGAATAGAATTGTATAGAATTTAGAAAACATAATGTGTGTTTAGTATTTTGTTCTCTGTGGTAATTTTTCAAACACTTTTTTCAATTTGCCTTTTGAGGGATGCAACACACCAGTCCATATCTTCAGTGGTTTTAAGCATTTTGTTTGATTGACTGAATGATGATGCTTCTCCCAGAGAATCAAAAACATTAGTTGCTTCTATTGTTATTTTAATCTTTGCTGTGACTAATAAACTGACCTTTATGCCATTCTTCTTTAGTTCTTTAATCAGAGGGAGACATGCTTTTCTTTTAGGCATTACCTTCGTGGAGTAATCATTGTCATATTTAATCAGATTGCCCCTATTTTGATAGCAAGACTAGACCCAGACAGTTTTTAATATTAAGTCTTTATCCATGCTACACATAAACTTTACAATAATGGAACATGGAGGTGCATTTTCTTTCCTTGCAGTATATATACCAGAGTTCTATTGGCTCTTTCAATTCCAAATGATAGAACTTCTGGTAAGTTTAAGTTTTTATGTAGACAGGCTCTTAAAAAATAATCATGTTGTCTCCCTCATATTTTTTTTCTGGGATCCCAAATATTATTATATTATTCTTCCTATGTCTGTTTTCCATATCATCTACTTTCTCTGTTAACCAGTTATTTTGATTCAGTAGAAATTCTGAGTTTCATCTTCTGAAAGTCTCCATTCATGGTTATCTAGAGCTCCTTCCATACTGTTATTTTACTCAGAACCGTCACACTGGTGGGAAAAGAGTTCAGAGTTGAGTGCTGCTCAAAACATAAATTTATTACTTAAAAAACTCATAAAACAACAATAGAGGTTAATTGCTTTCATCCTCTGGCAACTGGACTTCATCAGAACAATTACCCATAAGTCAAGAAGCCTTTGTATACATCATACTAAATTAATTGACTGCGTAATATTCAAATTAGTAAAATTTCCTCAGAATGCCAGCATAAATAGCTACAATGTTGTAAAACCTACTAGTAAAAACATGTAACAATTACAAAGAAATAATTTATAACAATGCACAGTGCACTTGAAAGATTACTACAGCTAAAATTAAAAACATTTTTCAGTTTAATGCATACCCTATGGCATCAATGGAAAATTACCCAAAATAATATCCAGCTTGGAGTTTTAGTATGCTGGAAATTGAAACATTTCCATTTAAACGTGGTGGATGGGTGGCATTGGTCTTAAGTTGCCATTTAAGTTCTAAACATTCTAAGAAATCATCACTTGGTCCCCCCCCCTGCTCACTTAAGTTAACTTGCTCAGTAATGCAAAACTTGAACTGGGTTGGATTTAATGTGCCTATTTAGGGCATTGTTTCATCTTTCTTCTTGATGTATATGTGTTGATATATCCTTTGCCTGCATTTACATTTAATTTTCCCTATGTAGAATGTTGTGCAAAGTGCGCATAACCCTAGATAAACAATGCCCTTAGTGGAACATGCAAGCCTGCCACTAGGTTTTATGTGCTCAAAGCCATGTATATTAAAGGAAGAACCTTCCATAACATACTTGCATTGATTAAAACTGTTGCACTTGACCATTCTCCCCTAATTTTCACGCCTTCCCATTCTTTCCAGTATCAATTTAAAATTAGGAGCTTTTTTGTATATCACTACAGGTCTTTTTCCCACTGCACTAAAGTGGTCCAGGTTGGCTTCAAAGATAGTCCAATTTCTTTCTAAAATCTCCCTTAAGTCAGTGGTCTCCAACCTTTTTTGCACGAAGGACTGGTATCAATGTAAGACAATTTTCCATGAATCAGCCATCTTGCGGCGTGCATAATAAAGTAAATATTTATTTATTTACTTATTTAACATTTGTTTAATGAGGAGGCCAGACCCAGGGAGAAAAGCTCCAAAGTACAATAAAAAGACAATTGGCAATAATTAAAAAAAAAAAAAAAAAAAAGTGTACAATCTGCTTAACAGCATAACATTGATCTACTATGGTTGACAGGTAAGTAAACCTAATGGCAACCTTACTGATTTTGTTTATAAGAGCAATATGTAACATCTGTCCCTATTATTTGGCTCTGTCCAGCATAGCTCTCATCTGTACAGATTTTCACAGAATGTCCAGATTTGTGCCTCGTATATTTGGTCTTTTTCTCATAAAATTGTCATTTTCTGGCAAATCACTGGCAGATTATTGAGGCTGAAGTCAGAAAATAATGACAGACAGTCAAGTTTCATACTTCATACCCTTCAGAAAATTCATGCTAATGCAAAACTTGTATTTCTATCAACTTTCAAAGTTTGTAAGAGTAACACTTAAAAGGTGTCCCTATTTTGGGCCTTTGTTCCCCCATTATTTTTGGCTTTGTCCAGATTTCTTGATCTAAGTAAGAAGTTGAGAGGTGTGGTGTGTGTGTGTGTGTGTGTGTGTGTGTGTGTGTGTGTGTGTGTGTGTGTGTGTGTGTGTGTGTGTGTGTGTGTGTGTGTGTGTGTGTGTGTGTGTGTGTGTGAGTAATGGAGAGAGAGAGAGAGAGAGAGAGAGAGAGAAAGAGTGAAGAGTGGGAGTGATTGCTGCAGCAGCAGCAATGAGGTTTGTGTACCTTTCGTCCATACCACACACACACACACACACACACACACACACACACACACACACACACACACACACACACACACACACACACACACACACACAGAGTCTCTTTTGCATTCATGCATGCAGTCACTCACACACATCGCTCTCACTATTTTCCGATCTCTCACATACAGTCACTCCCTCATTCATACCTGCATTCACTCACACATCATTCTTACTTTCTCCTGGTCAAACACACACTCAGTCACATCCTCATTCATACCTGCATTCATTCATTCACACATCACTCACACTCATCCGATCTCACACATACACACACACACAGCCACTTTCTCATTCATACTTTATTCACACAGACACACAGCCACTTCCTCATTCATACCTGCATTCATTCACACATCGCTCTCACTGTTCCGATCACACACACACACACACACACACACACACACACACACACACACACACACACACACACACACACACACACACACACACACTTCTTCATTCATTCCTGCATTCATTCGCACATCGGTCTCACTCTCCCGATCTCTCACACATACACACACACACACACATGCAGACTCTTTTGGTTTCATGCACGCATTCACTCACACACACAGACAGACACATACACACTCAGACAGGAATTAACTTACCTTACCTGATGGACCAGTTCCAAGTGTTCCACGGCCCGGTACTGGTCAGCGGCCCGGTGGTTGGGAAATGCTGCCTTAAGTCATTGAATTCATTAGTGTAAGTCAACATCACTCCATTGTTGAATTGTTTACCACTTGTTCCCTCTACAGTGTCACCCATTCTATCACTAGGGGTGGAGAGTGTAGCATTAAACCTTCCTAATAGTGGAATAAAGTGCCCTGAGGACCTCTTCCTACAAACTTCATCAAAGATTTTTTTCAAAAACAATTCTGGTTATCCCCTCAATACAAACATACCTTAATTGTTTCTAATTCCACCTGGAAGTCATAATCTCCTGACACCATTCTTGCTAGTCTCATGCATTGCCCCTTTACAATCGACTTTTTTTGGTGTAGTGGATACATACTCTCAAAGTGTAACAGAGTTGGAATAACTAAGTTTCCTGTATATAGTTGAATCTAATCCTCTCTTTACATAATTTTTGGTAAGTGTTATATCCAAAAAATGTATGTAGAGTTTTTAGAACTTAAATGGCAACTTAGGACCAATGCCACGCAGACACCAGGTTTAAATGAAAATGTTTCAATTTCCAGCATACTAAAACTCAAAGCTGGATATTATTTTGGGTAATTATGAATTGATGCCATAGGGTGCACATTTGATATGTGTCACATAGGGTATGAAAACATTTTTAGCTAAGAGTATTATATAAAAAACTGAAAAAATGTTTTTAATTTTAGCTGTAGTAATCTTTCAAGTGCACTGCACATTGTTGTAAATTATTTCTTTGTGACTGTTACATGTTTTTACTAGTAGGTTTTACAACATTGTAGCGGTTTTTGCTGGCACTCTGAGGAAATTTTCTAATTTGAATATTATGTAATCAATTAATTTAGTATGATGTATAAAAAGACTTCTTGACTTATGGGTAATTGTTCTGATAAAGTCCATTTACCAGAAGACAAAAGTGCTTAACCTCTATTGTTGTTTTATGAGATTTTTAAGTAATAAATTTATGTTTTGAGCAGCACTCGACTCTGAAGTATTTTCCCACCAGTGTGACTGTTCTTGGTTTCTGGATTGATTTGTTGTTATTTTACTCACTAATGGATACATTTGTTTTTGACATTTCTCTTTACAATTGTCTGTTTTTAAATCCATTCTAGCCATTTTAACAGAACTCTCTTATATACTTGTCATTAATGACTGGATTTCTTTCTTATTTATTTGTTATTGTTTACCAGGGAAGTTTGACTGGGTAATACCCATTTCAAAGGAGGCCTGGGGAGAAAAGCTCCATTTGCTTACATTTCATTATACTAAGTTCCAGTCAAACACAGAGTAGTTACATTTCTATTTACATATATACACAGACAGTAGCTACATTTCTATTTACATTTAAATACAAACAGTAGTTACAGTTATACATATATATTCTAAGATTTTACAGACATGGAAGTTACTAAAGAGAAAGCACACATGCATCTTAATGGATTGTACAGGCAGTGGTTATGTATAAAAATTGTTTTGTCATTTTAGTAAGAGGCTGAGAATATTATGTTTAAGGAGAGTATTTGGACAGTATTGTACAGTGAAAAAATGTTAACCTTGTGATGTGCATATACAGGACCAGGATTAGTTAAGATAATGTCTAAGCAGTGGTTTAAAACTACTGACTTTGTCAGAGAGTTTTATTTGAGTGTGGATACTATTTCAGATTTTAGCAATGCATTGGGAGTAGAGCAAGTCTCCTGCAAAATTATTTGACTTATTTGTAAGTAATAAGAATTTGTCACTAGAATGGAGGTCCCTTTCTGGGCAGTACGGTAGTAATAAGGTTTGTAGTGAAGGGCATTTTTCTGGATGATGAATGAATTGGTTTGCTGCAGTCAGTTGTGAATATGTTAAGACAGTTGTGCAGTTCAATCCAGTTCAAGCCAGTTTAATTTCTTAAAGTCAAGACAATGGTGGGACCTATGAGGGAGACTAGTGGAAAGTTTAGCTATTTTATTGTAGCAGGAGGCAAGTGTCTTTCTTTAAGTCTTGTTTATGTTTGTTAGGATAGGAGTGGCATATAAGAGAGTTGGCAGTAAGAAGATGGTGGCTAGAGTTTTTCTTGCAGTATTTGTAAGGAATCCATTGATCATATAAAGGGAGCCTAGTTTCTGGTGTGTAGATTTAATGGTGTGCAGTATATGGTAGTCATATTTGAGATTGTCATCTATTATAACACCTAGAAGTTTACTGTGAGTTACAGTTTCAATGACAGCATTATTTACTGACTTTATGGTAAAAGTTTGCTTTTGGTTTTGGCAAATTTTTGAGTTGAAAAGCATTAACTTTGTTTTTTTGGGATTGAGTAGGAGGTTCTTCATTGTTGTTTCTTAAATGCTGCTTTTTAATAACTCATTTTGTTGTTTCCTTACTTCTGAGTTTCTTGATTAGTAATGATAGGAAAATAGAAAAACTCCAAGAAAAAATCATTATGATAGGAAAATAGAAAAACTCCAAGAAAAATTCATTGTGATAGGAAAATAGAAGAACTGCAAGAAAAATTCAAAGTATTCCTGTTTCTTCTTACATGCGTATTATAATACAGCAGACATTTTAACCAAAAGAATAACGACCAGAGCTGGCAAAATTAAATAAAAAAAGGAAAATGCCAGAGGAGATGCCTCTATAGCAAGATTTGTTTAATGATATAAGTGCTTTCATCCCTAAACAGCATCAGGACTTTTTCAGATAATCACAAGTAATAAACACATAAATTGCCCCTGTTAATTCAATAACATGATAATCCTAATGCAATCAAAATTGATACAATCAAATACCATCATGAGTAATTAAATAACATCATAAATAATTAAACCTTTCATGAATAGTACTATAAAAAGATGAGGCATTAAATTACATCTACACAACTGAAAATGTAACTGTGTCATAATACAGATAATAAAATATCAATAATCAATTTAAAATAACTTCTTGACAAATATATATAGATATATAAATGCTTGTATAAAGTTAAACTGTATATATTGTAAAATCTAAAAGAGCTGTAAGTTTGAAAATATTTATCTAAAGATCTATAAAATAAAAAGTGTGATGTAAATTAAAGTGGAAATGTTCTGAAAAGAACACATTTAGCTATAGTTAACTGTCATAATTTCAAAATGAAGTCACAGAGCATCTGACTGTTGGTGTTCTTACTCTGCCATCTTGGCCATGCCCCTCTCCAGTGGATTTTTTGTAGAAGGTGTACAAGTATGTTTTCTTTATCATAATGGAATTTGAGGCATTGGAGAGATACAGGAAGCTGGTTGGGCAATTGCAAAGATTAGTAAAAGTGTACGGTCAAATGAGTACAGTAAGTGTAGTAAGTTTACAGTAAGATGATAAAATATTTTAAGAGTGATTGGCAAGACAGTTGGGGAGGATGTTACTGGAGTAACATCTGTTAGATGAGTTTGTAAGAAGCAGGTGAGTAACGATACTTTTGTAGAGTCGTGAGTTAATGAGCTGGTTCAGAGTTCAGTCGTGTTAGAGTGTGCACTAATTGTTTTCTAGTTCGGTTGTCTTCACTAGTAGTTTTACAAATGTCAGGCTACAGTTTAGGACAGCATGTAGCTTTTATTTGTAACAACATGGCAGCTCAACAGCAATGATGTTAACACTTCAGCATTTCATACCAACTGACTAGAAATGCAATGCATTATGGGCTACATACAGTCTTAGGACAACACTACATATACACTAGTATTAAAATGGCAATGGCTCTAGTCTGTACATATATATTATATATACAAATACTTCATAGATTTGTTCCACTCATCATCACAATTGTGTAATGAGGGTAAGACTTTTGTTTAAGGGTTTACTATAGTAGATTTGTTCCACTCATCATCACAAGCTGTGTAATGAAGGTAAGACTTTTGTTTAAGAGTTTTTTGCGAGGTAATCTAGCCAACATTAATCCTTTAGTAACACAAATTTGTTTTTTGTAGATCTAAGAGACAGCATTTCTAAGACTTTAGTAAAAATAATTAATGAAATGGTGAGGGTAATATTATACAGATATGATGTATGTGCTGGTACTTTTGCCAAAGATCAATTTTGTGATAGCCCAGTTGGGATCAGTGGGTTGTATGCCCTGGAGCCATATATGTGACATAAATTAACATTGACAGTATCTTTTTAAACAGTGCAGGTACTTTCTTTTCACCTCATTACTTTTAGTACCAGTTTCTTTTACATTCTTGCAAATTTTTCATTTCACTCCTACTGTGTTCTTTTATGTTCACTGATGATTAGCTTTCTGATTTTTGGCCCCTGATATACATCTTTCCAATTTCCATAGCTCTGCCACCAGAACTAAACTGAAATTGTGGCATTCCATGCCTAGATTAAATTTAAATTTACCAATAATGCTTAACTTCTACATCAAATTATTGACTCACAGGACAACTACATTTTCTTCTGTTTAGGAATGCACCATTCTCATATTTGACATGTATAATTTATAGCAGGCAAGTGAAAATGCTTCATGAATTTATTTTAATATAACTTTGCTTTAATTACTGAGTGTTCATGATTTTTGTTTTTCTTAATTTTATTTGCTACCTTTGCTTTTGTTCAGGATCTTCACTTTTTCAGTCAGCTATCATATCACCCCCTCCTTTTAACTAACCTTAAACTATTGGTATACTAAACTGCAGTGTTTCATAGAAAAGTTTCTGTTCTACCGTCAACTTCTCCTCCTCTGTTTAGTCTACTGTATTGTTGCATCTACATAAATGACTCTCACCATTCCTGTAAAATAATAATAGCTTTTCCTACATTGCTTGCTGTCAAGCTGCATATGAAAAGCTGGCTGACATCTCTCTGTTTCTGTAATCATCTAGATGTTAAAAGCAGTATTTATGTGTATGAAGAAGAAAACCTCCATTCTTGTTTATTTATTTTATTTTACATTTATTTACCAGGAAAGTCCAACTGGATATATGTCCATTTTCAGCAGAGGCCCGGGGAGAAAAGCTCCAGAAAGCAGAGTACAAATACATTAGGAACAATCAAAACAATTAGAGATAAGTATAATAGTAGGGTTACAAACTTAGATAAAACATAGTAGACAACATCAAAATCATGTGGCTTTAGTTTCAGATAATAATACACGCAGTTATGGGCTAAGTCCCATCAAGAATTCATGCACTTATAAGAGTATATGATTGAAATGCTTAGGGAGAGTTTGCAGGAATGGGTGGTGATTAGTTAGGGTTTAAGCAGGGACATTGCCAATGCTGTTGGAAGTGTAGTTTGAGGCTTTTTTTGAACTGGGTTAAGGAGGATTGTTAAATCAATTGCTATTAGAAAGGATTCTCAGCTTACTCAATAAATACTAACTATAAGTCAGGACTCCAGTACTTTTCCTTGGATCAATAAGCAAGGGAGCCCGCAGGATTTTTTGCAGGGGGGTGCAAACCCAGAGCCCTGCCCATGCAGCCCCCCCCCCACGCAGCCATTACAGGGTCCCATTACTTGGCTATTTCTCCCCAGTTGCCATAAACACTGTTCAAAATTCTCAGTGTGCATACTGTTTTATGCTTTACTTCTACAATGATTACAGATATCTAGATTTAATTAGGAATCCATGGTAAGTTTTTTTACATACACCATATACATTGCAACTAACTCAAGGGAACTTTCAGCTGGCAGCCCTTTTGAATTCTGATCAAGAAGGCTTGGCTGTTCAGTTCTCTGTACTGAAATAATTTCTCATTCATTGCTAATAATCATTTTATTTACTTGGGTACTAACAGAGTTTCCTTTTTACCTACCATAAAGACAAGGTATTTGTTTTATCTCAAATTACTTCCCCTTGTTTTATTTATTTATAAGTGACTTAGAAACAACTACTGGGGAATAGTGTTCATTAGCTCAGAATTTCTCACATAGGACACTAAACTGAGTCCCATGAGCCTGTTCAGATTATACAGATTTAAACAGATTAGTTTATAACACTAGTGTTCTTTGGCTTCCAAGATTAGCTCTCAGTAACACAAGTTGATGTTTAAATAAAAGCTGGCATTCTGTGCTCTGAATGCACGACACATTATAGTTGTATTTAACTTGAACTGTGTGCAGTCACTAAATTATGTATATCTTTTAATTAATGCTTAATCAAGCATTTCTTCATAATCCCAACATTGACACAGTTGTAAGTCATCACTTCATCTTTTTAAAGATAATTCCAATAGCCCTAATATATGCAGATTGTTAATTCTTTTTTTTCAAGATTAGTTTTACTGAGTGGGCAAGGGAAATTCTGGGTGTTTTCTGCTTTTGTGTGGTTGAACCTTAGTTATATGAAACTGGGTCTATTATCAGTAATGTGAACAACTTCATCATATGCTTAACTAAAAGCTTTAGCCCTTATTTCTTGACACAGACATTACAGTATCCTTCCTGTTACTGTGATAAACAAGAGTAGCCATGCATAAGAAGGGTACATATTTATACATATGATTATACATATGACTATAATATATACAGATTGTTTTAATTATAATATAAAATAATGTAATTATATCCCTTCTATAATACAGCACCACTTGTTAGAGTGTTTTAAATTTATAGTTTTGAATGTTTTTCCAGCAAGCAATGAAATAAAACATATGAACCAATAATGACAAACTGCCCAATTCTGAACATTTCAGCCATAAAAGGCCACTTAGAAAAACTTCTGTCATTACAATCCACCAATGTCAGTCAGTATGCACAATCTCTGCAGAAGTAAAAGTCATCTGAATAATTCCACATTAAAGAGATCTGAAACGAATGAAGAGGTTGTTGCTAGAAAACAACTTTATATTTCAGTGTTTCATCTACAAATTCAGTGCCTACTGCCCTTAAAGAATAAATTGCCCATGCTACATTAAAAAAAATGTTAAGCTAGTAAATTGCAATAGGGAATGGGTGGCAAGCTGAAAAACAGGTTCATAGTTGCTAGGCATTTCCTCTAAAGGAGGACATACTCAGGACTGCAGCACCCCATCTCCTTAAAATACAAATCTACATGCTGTGGAAGTAGAACCTATAGCCTTCTACATCAAAATGCAAGTATGCTACTAACACTGCTTTAAAATTCTATATGACAATAGTGAACTAAATAAACAGTTGTACATTTTAAGCAAACTTAGCATGAGCAGAAGTAAATTTCTCTTCCCTTGAAGCTCACAATTCCTTAAAAATGCACTTTAAAATAAATTCCACCTGCTAACTCTAACTAGGATATTACACACACACACACACACACACACACACACACACACACACACACACACACACACACACACACACACACACACCTCAACCTCTTAGTGCAAGAAATATGGCCAAAGCTTAACATAAATAGGGACAGATTACAAATATTTCCCTCATGAACTTAGAAAATTGCTAGACTAACAGAATTTGTGTTAGTATGCATTTTTCTAAAGGATATGATGTCTAAAATGCAAATGTCTGTCATTATTTAGCAACTTCAAAACTTTTTAGGAGGAATATGGGGCAGAAATCTGGACATTCTATAAAAATCTGGGCAGCTGAGTGGTGTGCTACCTCTCTTTTATACACACACACACACACACACACACACACACACACACACACACACACACACACACACACACAAACCTACCTTTACCTACCTACTTCTTACATACAGTGCATATCTACTTTTGTTCCAAGTGAATGGCCCTCACCGGTGTCAGTGGTGAACATTCAGGCTCTTTGATTACTGGTCCAGAGGGGGGACATCACAACATCAACAGCCAGTACTACACAAGCCTGTATTTTTCTGGTGGACACCTCTATGCAAGGTCTTCAATAGAAATGGAATCTGTTGGTCGACAGCTTATGTGGAAGATGGAATGAAACATGACAAAGATGTCCCAATAATGAGAAATTATATATAGGCAGATCCAGAGTGGATCCACTTCAGCCAAAGCTGGGGAGTTACACATCACATTTTACATGAGCACAGAAGTCAAAGTAGAGCTTTTGGCACAACAGTACAAGCTGCAATGTCTTATAACAGAAAAAAGCAAACATAATACATACAAAGACAAGCCTCAATAAATCAGGAAAGCTGACCATCTATCATCTGTAGATATGTACAGTGAGAGAGAGAGATTACTGACAGGGGTGTTAATGCTGGGTAGAGATTAGGTTAGGATAGTGTATTAGTGTGGGGGGGTTGGTAAGTGCAAAAGGGGTGGGAGCGGGAGGCAAGTATAGTTTTCAGCGATAAACTGTGATTAGGAAATGTGTACATTACTGCCAAAGAGCAAACTCAGGTTATTTAATGCTACTGGTGGGTTACTGAAACATGTGCAGGTGGCCCATGGATTACAGTGAGGAGTTCTTCCCTGAATAAGTTGCATGTGTTCAAATTACAGATGTTGAGGGGGGGTTAGTGGGACCCAAAGCTTAGGTGCCAGGATTGAGGTATTTCAGAGGATGAATGTGTCTTTGGGAGGGTCTAAGGAAACCTGGGTGCAGTTGCTTTGTGACTGAAGGTGGTATGGAGTATCTTTTTATGGTTAGTTTATGGCTCAGGGAGCTCAAACAGTTTCACTATGGAGAGCTTTGTGGATAAATAGACAGTTAAAGGTCTGCCCTCTCTTTTATGGAAAGCTATTTTTGGTCTTCTGAGTGTGAAAACAGTAATGTTCATATTATTGGAATATAAGAATGAAGTTGCAAATTTTGTTAGAATGAGTTCGCAGATCTTTCAGATTTTTAGTGAAGGCATAAACTAGTAATGGTAGGACAGATTCTAACTGAGTTTGGAGGATATTTTGATGTACTGCATTCCTTCCTTCCTCCTGGGATGAGGCATTATGAGATCTGGCGACAGCCAAAGAACATAGGGTTTATTTTTGCCTTTAGGTTGTAAATGTGAAAATGCATGTTTAGGCTGGGAGACAAGAGTTGCACCTAAGTATTTAAAAACAGATAAAACATTCAATGGGATTTATGTCATATGAGAGTGATATAGACAGAGGTGGTTAGGTTTTTAAGGAGTGTCAAGAGCATTCATTTTGTTTTGCTTTCAGGGGACAGACTCATGGCTAGCATTTTAAGATCTAGCTTTGTTTTTAACTTACCAAGGTGAGTTGTAACTGTTCTACTATGGTTTTGTATAAGGTTAATGAGTGGCTGAGAACTATGTCATCTGCATATAAAATGGTGTTGGCTGTGTTAATGCTTGCTGGGAGATGGCTAATGAATAAGGTGAAAAGCATAAGTGCTAACATGGATCTTTGTGGAACCCTGTGATGATTTTCTGTTGGTGTGTGTGAACACATATCTCACTGTAAATATTCTGTTTGTGAGGTAGCCAGTCTAGTGTGGAAGGGCAAAAGTTGTAAAGAGCAAAGGAGTTGAGTAGCAACCATGATACAACTTGATAAGAACTGGAAAATAAGTGTAAAGGCAGTACACAATAAGCGATAGATTCACAATGCCACACAGTCTCATGCAGACATGCCCTTTGTCGTGAACAGTGCAGCAATTAATAAAAGTAGCAATTCAATGGCTCTGTAAATACAGACTGAAACCTTAGATCCTACAGAAGTGGGTGGTTGATTAACTGCATAACATTGTTGTTCGTTAAGTTTGCTGCTCACACATCAGCTTGCATACTGCCTTATGCTGAACGAATTTCTTAACCACAACATTACTACTGATTCACCCAAAACAGCCACAGGTGCTCAGTAAATGCAAACCAACTTCTCATTTAAAATACAATGAAGTAAGAACATTGCACAATCATGGTAAATTATTGATTCTAGAGAAAACTGGATGCGTCTGAAACGTTCAACCCTGAATAAAAATTATAAACAGATTCGCTACTATACAGATAGCAAATGTGGAATTTCCTTTAAGTGTTGTCTTGCACTGCCATGTGCCAAACATTCAATCACTTCTGTTCAATACAATAACAGTAATAGCAAACATTTCAAATACAATGGTAACATTTACCAATAAATGGAAGAACTATGACAGCTGTCAACTAAAATAAAGTTTACTAAACTATCATAAGTAATACCTCAGCTGCACTGACTGGCATATTTCCCATTGAGACATACCCTGATCCAATAAACTGGACCCGTAAAATTCCCAAATGAGGGAAGACCAAAAGTAACTTCCAGTGTCATGATAATCCTTAACATCTCCTTAAGAGAATTAAAGTGCAAATCATGTTATATGCAACACTTCGAAATCTTTAGCAAATTCCTACATTGACAGTGCCATTTTATTTTGTGACTTTGCAAATTTTACTTAGGCAGAATTGTCACTTTCCATTTCTTCTGAAACGAGGGAAACCTCTTCTTCCTCCATCACTTGTTACATAGAAATCACAAACCCACGTGCGTTTATTTGGAAGAACACTTCCAAACTCCTAATGCATACAAACCCCTATCTAATTCTTACATCCACACACCCCTAACTACCTATTTCTTACTTGCACACTGTCACACACCTCTTAAACACTTAAAAACACACACACACACACACACACACACACACACACACACACACACACACACACACACACACACACACACGCACACGCACACACACTTACCTCTCACTTGTATGCTCGCCTGCAGTCCCAACATCTTCTGGATTTCAAATTCCGTGCACGGGGCAGGCGTGGAAGCTAAAGACGTAAGCCATCAGTCGCACAGATGTTGAAGATGAAATCAGGTCGCAAACACCTGTTCCGTCTGAGCGACTTGATGCAAAGGAAAAAAAAAACATTTTTTTTTAAATTAAAAGAAAATGAAATCTCCGGGCCAGCCAAATCCAGGGGGGTGCAAGTGCACTCCATTGCACCTGCCTGTGGGCACCCTTGTCAATAAGTATATTCCTTATTTTGATGGATAGATATGAGACAGGATACAAACATTCATCAGGGAATATAAACTTCCAAAGAGGATGCAATATATGTGCATGTCTGTCACATTCCTCAAGGGATAGAACCATACATACATGGAAGAGCTTTCATGTTGGTTAAGGTACAGAAAATCATGATGTAAGCTCTTTTATTCCTCAAAGAACAGAAACATATGTAGAACTCCCATTTCTAAAAGGGAATTTTTTTTTTTGGTATAGGTGTCTCATATTCTTTAAGGGACAGATCTATATGTTGATAGGATCCCATATTCCTCAGCAAACAGATCCATATGATATAATACTCTCATATTCCACGAAGGATAGTATTGTTCAATGTAGGATTTTCATATTCCATGGAGAATAGAACTGTATGTTGAGGACTTGCATACTTCTCAGAGGGTGACACTGCATGGCTGTAGGGCTGTCATATTCCTCAGGGACAGAATGATACAGTGCAGAATTCTCATACCTCAGAGAACTGACTGGTAAGGTGTACACTTGTATTCCTCAGTGGTTAATATCATATGGTGCAGGATTCTGGTACTCTTCAGGAGGTAGAATCATATGATGTAGGAATGTCATTATACCTCAGTGGATAGAATTATATAGTATGTACTGTTTTATTCTTCAGGGGTTAGTTTTATATAGTGCAAGTTTCTCATATTATTCACAGGATAGTATCACATGGTGTTAAAGTCCCATATTTCACAGGGCATAGTCATGCAGTATACTCCCCAGTGGAAAGAACTGTAGGATGCAAGACAATTATATGCTTCAAAGGAAAGAGTTTTATGGCGTAAGCTATTACAGTCATCAGATAATAGCATTTTCTGTGGCAGAGGATTCGTATAGTCCATAGTGAATACAATTGTATGGTGTTAGACTCTCTTACTTCTCGACTACATGGTGTTGCCACTTCATATTCTTTAGAAAATTGAAACATATAATGCAAACATTGTGTTTATCAGTGGAAGAAAATACGGTTCTGACATTACTCAGAGGCTAAAAATCCATGGAGTTTTCCATAATATTCCACAAGGGAATATTAGCCATGGTGTAGAGTACACTCAAGAAAACATCATACTGCAGTAGATGAGGCAATGGAATGCAAATGTGAGACTCATGAAAATTCTACACTCACAGATATTGTATGCCATACAGCATTTGTCAAGTTCTTTAATTGGCTTGCCTGGTTCCAACTGGAAACAGTCTCTCACTTAATGAACCTTTTTTTCTTAGTCCCTATTTTTTATTGACATTTACCTATAGGTCATCATCATTACTCTTCTAAGTGTAAGGATTTTTTTTAATTTCTTTACTTATAAATGCTTAATGTATGCATTCATTCATTCATTCATTCATTCATTCATTCATTCATTCATTCACTCATTCATTCAGTCAGTCATTCATTCACTTATCACTAAGTTTCCATCCTGAGCTCAACAGAGGCTTTGTTTTGTCTATGTGAGACCAAAATATCGATTATAGTCAGAAGATAAACCTTAACGATAATTATAGATGCTGCCCATCACCAGTAGTGTTGCTGACATGCTAGCAGTTAGAGTCTAAACGAGAACTAAATGTGATTGAGCTTCATACTGAAGCCTGCATCAAACATGGCTCCATGTAGTAGGTTCATACACAACAGTGTATGTGCACTATAGAAACAGACAACACACAGTGTATATGCAAAGGAAGTTTAAAAGTCCATCTGGGTCAAAAGAAATCTTAGGAATTAAGAAAGTTAGTCAGGAGTGAGATGACTCCTTACCTGCCTTATTACAGGGCTGTTCTTGTGCAAGAAACAGACAAGGAATAGAGACATACAGTAGCCTGGACAGGGACAGCTGAGCTCACAGGAGAAAACATTTTGACTGCCATGTTACATTCCTTATCACTAGTGTAGTGCAACTACAAATGATAAAACTCTGAGCAATTGGTTTTCTATGTCTTGGGTATTATGTGAAATGGTTGCTATGGTTGCTAAATGGTTGCTTGGGTATTAGGTGAAATGGCTGAGCTGGCTGCCACTTTGCAAATGGAGTTTTTTTTTTTTTTACGAAGAACAGAAAACCTTGCATTTTAAAATTCAAAACTGAAGTGCACAGGATATACCCTGATCTGCAGTCAAGACTTCTACAGTTAAATACTGACACAAGCAACACATTTTACAGAATATACCTCCCTCTAGACTTCAGCTATTCATTTGGTCTGTTAATGACAGAGATATATTAGTGCTGCTTTAGTGATCTGTACTTATTAAACAAGTGGGATAAGATATTTAAAATCAAACATGTAGTTTATTATCTGACAGAGAATGCAGTGAAATCACAAAGCTCAAAAGAGAGACAACAGTTGCTGGAGGAAAACCTGCTGATAAAAAGGTGACAGAAACAGCAGGGTACTTTGTTTATAAGCCACAGCAGAAAGGAATTTATTTAATTCAGTTTTATTTAATTTTGTATTTTTTATGGTTCTGTATATACTTTCTAAATCATAGCACACCCCTATTTCTAAATACAGGAATCATTTTTAAGGTGAATGGAATAATTCATGCTGATTACCCTATGTGGTTCTTACGGTAGGTGCTGGTTTGTTGGCTGGTAAATGTATGTCGGTATCCCTTCTGGTGCCCTGTTAAATAGAGCAGTATAGAATTTTACTGAAGATTTAAGACAGCTAAAATACCCCAACATAAACTATTCTAGAAGGCAGCATCTACAACATACTCTTCCTTTAAGGTTGTCCACAAGTCTTTGGAGAGCTATATGCTTTTTAAAAATTATTTGAAGAAAACAAGGCTGAGTTTGAACTAAACAAGGCTAAACCTGCCACGCTAACCATGTGCAAGTGAGCATGTATGGTGACAGATGGCATAAGTAATTATCTACAGTTGTGTGCAAACTGTAATTATCTCTGTTCAAGCCATGGTAGATAAACCCACAAACAGTAAACTTGTACTGTTGCCTCATGCTCTCTCTCTTGTTTATTTTTAGTGGATTACACAAGTGGATTTCTGTTTATCAGCTACTGCATGTTCAGACCAAGCTGCTTTATCTAGCATAGAGGTTGGTTCATTGCCTTGGCAACACACATGGCCTGGGTAAGGAATTATTGTTGTCCTGGGGATGCCAGTGCTACCAGGATCATTTCTTATTTTCCTTGACGATCAATGCAAATCATTTTTAATGTTTTATGTAACAGATAAAGTTGAGCCTGTAACTGTGTTGCCATAGCTAAACTCCAGTTTCCAGGCATCTTCCAGAGAAAAAGAAATATGCATTTGCAGATAGGGTGTCAGGCAGCAATAACATCTGACAAGATGAAGAATTTGATGGTATATAAGAACTGTATTTATTTGTCTGTTTAGCACCCGATTATGTTAAATGCATAGACAAAGTGCTCCTTTTAGGTGTCTGGCTATTGTCAAAAGAAGAAGTGAAATTCTACTCTAATGTTTTAAAAATTTTTGTTTGATTTTTATCAAAAGTATATTCTTCTTATATCACAGAAAATAATAATAACATCTATGTTTGCATACATCTAACTCCAATAATTTGAAACCTTTGATAAAATATAAATAGTATGGATGCACACAAAATTTATCAATACTGCTAATGAAGGAGTGTGCATGCATTATAGCAATTGGCAACATGACATGATAGAGCAAGAGAAATGCATTATGGCAGATTTGTTTATATATTGTCAGATTTCTTAGCAGGTGGTTCTATAGTGCCCTTAGTGGTATCTTTATCTGGGAGTGACTCGGGGGCTACTTGGGAAATAATAGCATGCTGTAGCTAGCTAACTGATTAGGAAGATAGAGTTTATCGTCATCTATGTGTAGACCTGCAGAATAATTTTTTAACATTAAACTACGCAAATACACAAATAATTATTCTCCGAAGGGTATGATAACTAAAACTTCTTCATCTGTGCATGTTGAAAATTTCACATTTGCATATTGTTAAAATAAAGTTCTGCACATATACTACAAAATGCAGCATCATGTGGTAAGATCTGCGCCTCACAACCCCAGGGTTTGGGATTCAGTCCTTACCTTTGGCCACTGTGTAGACTTGGGCATGTTCTTCTTATGTTGTGTGGGTTTTCCCCTGGTTCTAAATTTCTTCAATCTCCTGAAAATATGCGGCTGAGTGACAACACTAAATTGTTCATACAGGCATACACACACACACACACACACACACACACACACACACATATATATATATATATATATATATATATATATATATATATATATATATATATTCGTAACTGTTCATCAACATGTACAATCATTGACAATAGCTTTGTCAACCTCACATGGTTGTAACAGAAGAACTTAGATCCAGAAAGGATCAAAACAGAACACTCATTTTTGCATGGGGAGCAAGCCCCCCTGGACCCCCACCCCCTGCTAATTGTATATACCAACTTCAAGACCAAACTATAGTGGGAAAAGGGTATATGCCCCAATACTCACTACACTGCAATCTCATGGTGAAAAAGTGATTCTCTTCGATCAACTGTACTGGCTTTTTTTTCACTCTTGACGAGAAAACTTCAGCAGAAGGTTACGTACCCATATGTTTATATATATATATATATATATATATATATATATATATATATATATATATATATATATATATAAGATAGATAGATAGCTATATAGATACAGATATTCAGACAGAGAGAGAGAGATAAGGCAGACTGACAGCGAGAGATGTGTATGTATACTGTATGTATATATATATATATATATATATATATATATATATATATATATGTGTGTGTGTGTGTGTGTGTGTGTGTGTTGAAGTTACCTGGTATTGCGGTGGTGGTGCTGTGGTAGTGTTGTCGCCTCACAGTAAAGACGTTGTCCTGTTTGATTCTCAGCTAGAGCGTCTTCTGTGTGGAGACATGCGTGAATGGGCGTACCTTCGTTGAAGGTTGTGCGTCAGGGCTGGCAACTCGACACGTAAAAATCTACTGCCAATCATTAGCGGACTGGAGTTCCGCTGTGGCGACCCCTAACCAGGAAAAGCCAAAAGACACAACAACAACAACAACAACATATGTTGAAGTTACCCTAGCCCTTGCAGCCAGGTCATCATTGAAAAGAGTCTAAACTATAATTTAATTACCTGGTTAGCAACCATCCAACTAGCCAAATAAAATATATGCGTGCGTGTGTATAGGGAAATAAAGGATGAGATAGGTGTTGCTCACATAGCCAGGAGTTCGAATGCTGTAACATCATAAGTTTGTATAATGGTCTCTAGCAAAATGACATATTTGATAAAAATTGTGCAAATGCTTTGCAAGTGAGCAAACCCTGCACCAGATTAATTTGCAGTGATTCAGACAGAACCATCAATGTTCATCAGTGAGATCTCTGCTGAAGAAGCATTAGCTACTGTTTCTGACATATAAGTTGTGGACCTATATAGGTGATATAGCTATGGCTACTGCAGACGTGATCTTAATGAAGAATGTAGTGCTGTTGTATAAGTGACCTTACTATAAAAGTTGATGTTCAAAAGATCACTGTTGCAGTAGCCTTAGCTACTTTTTTCTAAGGTAAAAGTTCTGGCAGGATGTAACCCATATTGTTAAAGATACTGCAGCAATGCTCATTTGAGCATCTACTGTTATGGTAAGTTTACTTACACAGCTGTGCTTTCTTGCTGAGCTGCATGTAAGGGATATTTTTTCATAAAGCATATCTGCTGTAAAATTTGATAATAACTAAATAAATCTACTGAAAGCAACAAAGCAAAATAAAATTCATAGTGATGTTCAAATTCATGAATATGAAAAAAAAATTAGGATAAGTTTATTTATTCACCTAATCCATCATTTTTTTGCTAGGTGAACTAGAATAGTCGATACAGCATTTAAACCATGACACAAGTACAGGGTGGGGGCGAATATCGAAGACTAAGTATAATTCAGTAGTACACTATGCACATATATACAGAATGATGATGTATACAATGATGCAACATTACTGGATGATATTCTACCATGTGACTGATGATGTCATAAGATTGTTATGCTAGGCCCTGGAGTTAACACTTATCTTCAATGTAGGTTAGACAGAGTTAAAGCATTTATAAGAGATAAATCATAAAGATAAGCATGAAATTCAATTTTGAAGGTAGAAGGTTTCAAGTACCAAGGTCATCTTTTGAGGAGGGTTGTTCTGCAGTTTCTAAATGAAATGGAGTTTTGATTATGGTTTGTAATTCTGTGTTTGGATTCTTAGGTGGTATTATCAAAATTATTTTTATTTGGTTAAGTCCTGGCAGCAGATGTTTTGAAGTATATTAAAGTCCATTATGGCAAGTAGTAGGGTGGCTCTTTAAGTTACTGGCAGGCAGTTAGCATTCTAGGCACTGATGTTGCTTTGAATCAGCTAGGGTTATAAAGCTACAGACTCTACTTAATGTCATTTGGAACAGAATTGTATTCAGTCAGAGGACGGCATGTTCCAAACATGGAAGCAGTATGTTTTTGCTATAATACTATAGGATTTTTGTTTGAGAAATTCTTTCATGTTATTATAGGATTTTAATTATGATAATACCTTCTCAATTGTTTGTTCCATACACTGAGAAAACTGAATCTAACCACAGACCTAGATATGCACAATAACATATTAATTTAACAGAGTTACTGAAGGGTAAAATGTGGTGAGGGATATAATCTTCAAGAGTTGTTTTGATGTTGTAAATAACATAGATTGTCGTACTTTATTTCCTTTTGCCTTGCTGAAAGTATACCAGTAGTAAATACAAACTACTTTAGTGGCATAGAGGTATAAACAGCTCACCTAACACAGGTTTAATTAGTGGGTCGGGCGACTGATGGAGTGGCAGGGAGGGATGGGTGTGCCCATCCTAGGTGAGAGAGCATTTGTCATTGATACTCCCTTAGGGGAGGCATATTTCAAAGAGTGGAGTTGCCCTGAACTTGAGCAGTGAGCATTGGAGGCATAGCAGGGAAGTGGGTAGGACATTTAAAGAAAAAAAAAAAAAAGGATAGAAGTGGAAACAGCTATGCCCCAAAGATGCCCTAAGGATCCATAACTGGCCATCAATATTTGGGGGGACAAGTAGGCAGACCTGGCATGGATGTTGGGCACTGAGGGCTGGGACGGTAAAATGATGTCCCAAGAGGGACCAAAAAAAAAAGTAAAGATACTGAAGATTTCCTAATGTATTTCTTCTCAGCTTTTGGCTGTGTCATTCAGAACATTCTGAAGTGCTGTTTGCTCAATGTGGTATATGTCAGCAAAATCATTTCATTTTTCTTCCAAAAATGTATCCTCATTTTGTTGTACTTCGGCACTAGTTCCTAAACAGATGCTTATTACAGAATGATAATAAAACATAAAATATTTTCACCTTATAACTTTATGGCAGTGTTAGTAAAAGACTACCAAAAGTCTAATAGTACAGACAACAGACTGTAGTTACGGACCATGAACGAATGTTGAACATTGAATATCCATCAGGATATATAACAGCCTGAAGTATAATGCAATGAATACCAAATTCTCAAGAATCTGCACTGATATCGCAACTTCTCAATAGAAGTTTGTTTTATTACACCCAAACCAAGGAATATCTTTAAACATTTTTAATGTAGGGTTGGTTCTAGCACTCCTCTGATGTAGTCTAACTGTGGAATCAGTATTCATTGTAATGAGATAAGGTCATTATAACACTCAGAAAGTTCTCCTATCAACCATTTTCCTAGTCAAGAAACTGTTAGTGCAGATTTTGCAGTGACTCATTCTTCAGTGAATGAGGTATTAAAAATGTCCTGTCCACCTTGCATTCTGATTCTGATCCCAGAAGCTGTAATTAAGCCATTGAGATAATTAGCTCGGGCCTGTAAGTCACCCTTACCCTCCCAGAAAAACAGCTCTGCAGAGCAAACCTTGTATAATTAGCAATAAATAAAATAAGTGATGTCTTCCTTGTCTGTGACTCTGTCTACTTCCCACTATCCATGTTGATCCAGTATCTTGCATTTTTTTTTTGGTTTCAGTGCTTTGTTTCTTGTATAATTAGCAATAAATAAAATAAGTGATGTCTTCCTTGTCTGTGACTCTGTCTACTTCCCACTATCCATGTTGATCCAGTATCTTGCATTTTTTTTTTTTTTTTGGTTTCAGTGCTTTGTTTCTTTGATGTCTGAGTATCTAGAGCATTTGATATATACCAAGTAAGTCTGTGGGCATGTGGTTCAATATCATTGTGTTGACTTGTGCACAAGTGCAAGCAACATATTGGTTTGCTTCGCAGCTCTTGAATGGGGTCTTGCAAGCCTTACTCAAAACATACATTTTGTCAATTTAGGGTTCAGCAGTACTGACTGATTGACAGCAGATCCAGCCATCTTTTCTGAGTGAGTTTTCAGTGACAGAGATCTGATCTGCAGCACATCCAGCCATCTTTTCTGAGTGAGTTTTCAGTGACAGAGATCTGATCTGCAGCACATCCAGCCATCCTTTCTGTGCAAGTTTTCAGTGACAGAGATCTAATCTGCAGTACACCCAGTCTTCCTCAATGTGCACTTATTTGGACTCGGATCTAACATGCAGAAACCCAGTTCTCCTTACTGGCTAATTATTCAGTGACAGATCTGATTATAAGTTTAGGGCAAACATGAAAGTAATGTGTCCAACAGACAACATGTGAAATATGTCTGTTTTGAATTCCATCAACATCACATTAATTAAAATAGTAACTTCACAGAGTGCTGTATCCTATTGAGAGAGAAAAATAAATGACTGGTATGTAACACAGCAAAACATTTTCCCTGCTTGTATTAGTTATTTAAACACAGCATATGACTAGGTCTGACTTGTTAGCTTCCAACTAATTGTGGGAAGTATCACTGACATTAGCTTTGACCACTATCATCCATTATGATTTCTGGACCACAGAAAAGTGGTCCTTTAAAGGTTGCCGATTATTTTTAATTAAGAAACCTCCCCACCCTCTCATTTGAGTATTTCACCACCACACCCCCTTAATTCACTATCAACAATCTCATTAGTGACATTTGGATACCCTGCCCTTAGTATCAAGTATCTGAACTAAAAAGAATGCAACTTATTTTTCCCTAATGTACTAAAATAAAGTTGCCCATAATCTTATTTTTCTCCCAATGTTGTAAGCATAATATAAAAAGCACAGGAATTCTGACAAAAGAAAATATGGAAATGCCTAATTAAAAACCTCAGTGTAAAGAATTAAAACATATCAATTGTTTACTGATGCCAAATCATTTATGGGAAAATAGCAGAAATGTAGGTTTGTAATGGTAGTATGTTATTTAAGACTGTGACTTGAAGAAGTCATACTTCTTCTTCTTTCGGCTTTTCCCTGTTAGGGGTCACCACGGTGGATCACCTGCCCACTCATGATTGGCAGTGGAGTTTTATGGGGTTGAGTTGCCAGCCTGGCATCCAACCTTCCACAGAAGGCACACACACACACACACACACATGCACGCACGCACACACGCACACACGCACACACACACACACACACACACACACACACACACACACACACACACACACACACACACACGGGCAATTTAGCATGTCCAATCCACCTACAGCATGTCTTTGGGATGTGGGAGGAAACCGGAGCACCCGGAGAAAACCCACGCGACCACAGGGAGGACATGCAGACTCCGCACAGAAGGCACCCCAGCCGAGGATCGAACCAGAGAACCTCTTGCTGTGAGGCGACAACGCTAACTGCTACGCTTGATTTTAGAATTAGTTTCAAATAGCAATACAAATAAGTACATGAACAAAGTTACATCATCCATCTGTGTAAATTTCTGCTGAGTTCCATCATTATGTGAACCCCATTTCAGCCTTGTTACTGTGAGCCCCCTGCCACATACTTCTACTTTACCTAGTTTTGCCATCCAGAGCTTCAGGCCTTTTTTCTGCCTGGAACAGAAGTAGGTCTTCAGGCTCTGGAAGTAGGCACTGAAGCAAAACACTACATTTATCTGTTTGTCTGTTTATTTATTTATTTATTAAGCAATAATCCACGACTGGGTATGAGTATATCAGGATTTACCCATGGTTGGTATGGTTTGATTATGTAGGGCTGCGGTGGTGCAGTGGTTATCGTTGTTGCCTCACAACAAGAGGTTCTCCCATTCGATTCTTGGCTGGAACGCCTTCTGTGTGGAGTCTGCATGTCCTCCCCATGGTTGAGTTGACGTCTAAAGACATGCAGTTAGGTGCGTGCATGAATGGGTGTGCCTTCTTTGAAGGTTGAGTGTCGGGATGGCAACTTATCACCATAAAAATCCACTGCCAATCATTAGCAGATCAGAGATCTGCTGTGGCGACCCCTAACCGGGAAAAGCCGAAAGACATTAGTTTTTAGTTTAGGTATGTTTTGATCATGCGAGAGAAACCCGAATAAACAAACAAGGCCAACTGTGGAAAAATCCTCATATACCCACACACAGTCATGGATTATTGCTATTATACAATGACATTATTTAAGAAAGAAATAGCTTACCTTTCTTAAATAATGTCTTTGTTTAACGGAGCTGTAGTGTTCCTCCATGTTCTTCCACATTTGCTGATGTACTGAGCATGAGTATGGGGTTTACTTTCCCATGCTTGTAAATTACATCAGTGCTGTTCATGAGAAGCAATGGAGAAGACAGAATCTCCATTGCTGGTTTTTGTCCAAGATTTTATGAGGGACAACACTTAAATGCAAGGAAGATCGGGTAAATTTCTGATTATGTAATTTCACAGAACGTGTCTGATTTTTCTTATATTTTGCCATTTTATAAGCATATGCCAATAAAAAGTCTGGCCACTCAATGGTACTTCAGTGGCCGGACATTTTTACTTTTGGGATATGCTCAATTTATAACAGGCTCGCTGGATGGACTGTCCAACCAGTGTGCACATTTTTGAATAGCAATGACCCATTATTGTATAATTCCTATTATCTTCAATGGGACCATAATAATGAGCATGGTTTGACTGTTTCATAACACTCTGGACCTAAACGTTCATCCTAAATTCAGCAAGACCTTGCCTTATGAACGCTGTTAAAGTCTTTAAATATTTGATCCCAGCAGGTGATCTTGTGCAGTAAATGATAAAATTACTTTTAGTTAATATCTGCAATGAGCATACAATGATGATATTTACTCACAGCTAACAGCTTTACCAGTTCTTACTATTTCAGGCCTAGCAATTTAGCATGACATCTATGGAATGTTGCTTTATGAGCAATGCCATTGTGATTCTGCAGTGTGTCTTAAAACTTGATTTCATGCAGCAACTGTGAAAACCCCCTCTGTGAGAGAAGTGTTCACAAACAGTGCCACAGTACATGAGAAGAGGCCCTCTACTGATTACTCTGATAGTCTGGTCCAAAATGCTTTGTAAATTTAAGTTTTGAACCTACATTTAAAGTAGTGAATCCTTAGCCATACCCTTGCCACCTCTCAACATTTTGGTTCCATGTCTTCCGCTTACCACTTAAAGGGCCACACTTCATGATCTGTGACATCATCATTGCCCTTTTCTGTATTGAAAAGTAATTCTGCAGTCATTTTAAGAAACATTTCTGGCAGATTTTAACACATTTTGTTACATTAGTCAGAGAGGAAGTCCTGTGAAGAGGCTGCTGAAAATCTAAGGCAAACTACTGAAATCCACCAGTCCCATCAGCCTGCACAATGTTTGCTGACTGCAGCATCTTATCTTTTTTTAATTTTTATTATATTAATTTAAAACTTAGACATTTTTCTGCACAGTGCACTACATCATGAGTTTTAGAGCTGTTAGTTCTCTGATTATTTCAAATTGCATTTTTCCATCCTAGAATATTTTACTATTGCCTTGCAAAATGATCTTCCCTGTTGAATATTACTTCCTTCATAAATGAGGTAACATCTTTACAATGTTCTGTTGTAATTTTAGCACAGAACTACTGAAAATTGCCATATTATGATGTACATTTCATTTAGTGAAAAAAGATGTGTGCATTTATCAGAGTTCAGTATTTTGACCCAAAGCAGACATTCTATTCATTTGTTCACAGTTCTTTCTCGTACCACTAAGAGTCATCATGCTGTTAGAGGACATTGTGTTCTTTTGCAGCTATATCGCCATAGGTCACACTAATCCCACAGTGCTGTATACCACCACTTGCAGGTACTAAAGCCATCAAATAGATTCTCTGCGTGTCAACCAGGGTGGGGTCATAGGTCAGAATGGTCTTGGAGCACCATATTCTACAAATTATGTGTCATAGCTGACAAAGAAATGTTATCCCCCCCCCTTCACTGACACTAGTGTAAACATGAAAAGTGACAGAGTTCCAAATGGTAGCGGTATGAGACAGAGAGATAATTTCTACCCTTTATCAGTGAAATTATCCTACAGCAGAATACAGCCAGAGCAGTAACATACTTTACTATCAGGGAGTAGCAGAGATTGCAGGCAGATGCTCTAGCTTATAGTAATGGTACTGCTACTGCCAGAGATCAGAATGGCATTGTTACAGGGTGGTACAAATGTCAGGCAGACACATTAGTACCTTACCAAATGACACTGCTTAGGTCATATTAGTATCCAAGCCCAATGTAATCATGGAGGAGCAGTGCTGTTTGACAAATTATCTGCTAGCAATGGTATTTCTGGGCTCAAAAGAGGGGATACAGAAGGGATACAGTTAAGGGGTAGGTACTGGCAAGACTTATGTGGTCGCAAGACATAGTTGCCTTATATTTTATATAATCCTAGTATCATATTACCTTGGGGCATAATTGTGTTAAACCAATACCGTTACTTTAAGGGATAGTACAGCTATTACAAATGTTGTATGCTTCACATCGATGACCTTGCTTTAGCTCAAAGTGGCATCAGAACATTATTTGGTACTGTGATGTCTGGTTATATCCTACCAGACTGCTACCAATAAATGTGACGTCTGGCCACTATCCCACCGGACTGCCAACACTTAATGTGACGTCTGGCCACTATCCCACTGGACTGCCAACACTTAATGTGACGTCTCTTACTATCCTGGGTCAGTAACTAAGGAGCTTCATTCCTCACTACTGACTCCAATTTGAGACTGTCACTTCAACAGAAGTAATATTTCACAATTTTCCCCTAACAGCATGACAGGAACATGCTGTATTTTCCTGGGACTGGACTATATACCTCTATCCACCCCAAATGTGTTTTCTTATTACACACTTCAGAGCAATGTGTCCCAGTTTAAGACCTTTGATACACACACTCAAAGTAAATTTAAATTTCACACATCCAAACACTTCTGGGAAAGCCTGACACAGATTTCCATCTGTATCTCTTCCCCAAAATAATACGGTAATGCTGCCACCAATCAGGGTGTCTTCATGCCCTTCTAAAGGGGTGTCAAATTATGAAAATTAAATATCAAAATAAATGATTGCTATGACCAGAAGTGACCAGGCCTTCAAGGTGACCTGGGGACTATCAAACAGGTATAAACACTCTCTAATCTCTAAAGAAAAACACTGATTTCCAGCCACAATGTAAAGTAATGAAAAACATTTAATAATAAATAAAATGATTACAAGAATGTAAAGCAATAGCTTTCAATATACACCAGAATTCAGTCACCAGAAATGTAAAATTAAACTGCAGGATAGGAGTCCATTATTTTAGAAAAACTCTACCTTAATAACTAAGCTTTCCTAATCTAACTAAAGAATATTGTCCCTGATCTAATCTAACACATAACAGCAAGGCAAAAAGGCTTACAGTTTTTGGTGATTTCTCTTTCATGGGTGTCCACCGACTGCACAGCACTGTAACTGACTGTTATTCACAAAACTGCTCAGCACTTGACAAACTGCAGTCTCAACTGTCTTATTTAAAAAAATAACAGCTGTTTTAAAAACGTCTTTTTCCTGTCAATCAGCTGTCTAAATAATCACCTAGCAACTAGGAACATTCTAATGACATCACTCACTGTTCAGCTGATTCTCCACAGTACTTCAGAATGTCCCTAACAAATGTGCAATTAGAAATGTATCAAACACTGACAGATTCTTTAAACATTCTCTTTATACAGGAAAAAGCTCAACTTTTAAAACTTATCTACATATTCACAATTAGACAAGCTGGCATACAATGCAAGTTAATCTGAGAATATATACAAATCTCCTGCCAGACATGCTAAGAGCGTTTTCAATTTCTTCACAGGTACCATCAGAGTGTAACATATCTGTAAATATTTTATCCTGTTATCAGTTGCACTAGCATTGGTTAGAATAGTGATGGGCCACCATTTATTTCCTTTAAGGAGAAGCACAACTAAACAGATAGTGTTCTGTCTGCTGATTTTACTCCTGTTTGTCATAGTGGTGGTAGGATGCTATACACTGATGGCAAGTGTTATTAGAACATCTGCTAAACAGATGCTTCGGCTGTCATTAATGATAGTAACAGTGACATATATGTCATGATGGTGTCAGGGAACAGTTGTTAGAGAAGTCATATGCCTATCCTCAGCATCACTGCTACAATCAGAATCATGATAGTGCACTACATTCCACCATCTAACAATACCATGTTTGTCAGAGAAATGTAATTAGTGGCACATTGCTTTAAGACACAATAGATATAGAAGACTACTTGTCACACTCATGGAGTGATATTACTTCTCTAAGATGTATGCTATGACTCCTCATTAACATTTGTGTAGGTCAGGCTATGTGACTGGTACTATATGCTGCCAGTGAGGAAGTAAAACAATTCTTGGCCAGATGACATGCTCCGCAGTGGCACTGCCATTTATCAGACTGGTGCTAGAATTCTACCATCAGGGAGGAACATTGCTTTTACAGTTCAATACTCTATGTGTGCATTAACAGCACTGCCAGTGGTAAAAACATTGTTAGCCACACACACACACACACACACACACACACACACACACACACACACACACACACACACACACACACACACACACACACACACACACACACACTTCTTGTAGCCATTAAAGACAGATAAATGCCATGTCTGTAACTCTATAATCGACCATATATACATGCACAATGGATAGCCACAGTAACCACACTAATTTATAGTATAGACACATTTCTTTATGCTGAATGTACCACAGCTGTTGTGAAAAAGACATTGTGCCTCTTTGATTCTGTCCATGCTATGCCCCTTGTACACATGAGGCTGTATTGCTCCTGTCATCTTCACACTGCATTTCCACATTGCACTTGCACTTGCATGCACCACACTTCTAAGTTGTGGCATTCCATTCCCATCACCCTCTCTGACTTGTGGCATTTCATTCACATCACCCTCTCTGAGTTGTGGGATCCATTCACATCACTTTCTCTGAGTTGTGGCATTCATTCACATCACCCTGTCTGACTTGTGGCATTCCATTCATATTACCCTCTCTGAGTTGTGGCATTCATTCACATCACCCTCTCTGAGTTGTGGCATTCATTCACATCACCCTCTCTGAGTTGTGGCATTCCATTCATATCACCCTGTCTGAGTTGTGTCATAGGGATTAAAATGCCTCTCGATGTTACTAGTATCTACTTTTGAATGTCTCACTAAGGGCATTTCAGAGCGACATAACTCAAAGCCAAATTGTCCACAAGTTTACTCTTCTATGTCTTAAATTATGATATGATATTATGTTTGTCACTAATATATTTTCTCTTGCAAGATAGAAATTAAATGAACAGGTTGTGTGTCCTGCAAAAAAAAAAAAAAAAAAAAAGGAACTGCAGCACTACTAATTAAAAATTACAGACTGCCTAGACAACACTATCTGTACATATTTAGGCACCTAGGCATACCCCAGAGATTAGTAATATGTGGCATTGAATGGGCGTTTGCTCAGAAAGATAGCCAAGTGATGCTAAAGTGCCACAGAAGGCCAAATGATGCCACCAAGTGCCACAAAAATCTTGGAATAGACTGAGTGTTATAAACATCTTGAACCCTCTGTTGTCTCTGAAGCTCTGTCCATATTAATTGAAGGACAAAACAGCATAAATGTAAAGCCTGGTAGTGAACACCATTGATACTTGCTCATATAATTTAATGAGCCAAATAACTAATGCACCTCCATTCCTATACGGAAGAAGCAGAAGGATATGAAGAGTGTAGTAATAAATACTTCACAGAAGGCAGTGAAGAGTGTAGTAATAAATACTAAGCAGAAGGCAATGACAAGTGTAGTAATAAATACTTCACAGAAGGCAGTGAAGAATGTAGTAGTAAATACTAAGCAGAAGGCAATGAAGAGTGTAGTAGTAAATACTCCACAGAAGCCAGTAAAGAGTGTAGTAGTAAATACTAAGCAGAAGGCAATGCAGAGTGTAGTAGTAAATACTAAGCAGAAGGCAATGAAGAGTGTAGTAGTAAATACTCCACAGAAGCCAGTGAAGAGTGTAGTAGTAAATACTAAGCAGAAGGCAATGAAGAGTGTAGTAGTAAATACTAAGCAGAAGGCAATGAAGAGTGTAGTAGTAAATACTCCACAGAAGCCAGTGAAGAGTGTTGTAGTAAATACTAAGCAGAAGGCAATGAAGAGTGTAGTAGTAAATACTAAGCAGAAGGCAATGAAGAGTGTAGTAGTAAATACTCCACAGAAGGCAATGAAGAGTGTAGTAGTAAATACTAAGCAGAAGGCAGTGAAGAGTGTAGTAGTAAATACTCCACAGAAGACAGTGAAGAGTGTAGTTGTAAATACTCCACAGAAGGCAATGAAGAATGTAGTAGTAAATACTCCACAGAAGGCAGTGAAGAGTGTAGTAGTAAATACTCAACCACAATAAAACATCCAGAGAGTTCCACAAAGAGCTCACAAGTAGCTCTGCTAACAAAACAGAGTCCCCTTGCCACAACTCAGGGAAGAGACTGAAACATAGAAACAAACACAAACTGCAGTGTCCTGATTCATCAGGTATCGATTCTAAGACTATGCTGCTACGTTGAGACCTTGAACACAGCAACAGGAACAACAATGGGCTCTAACAGTCTTCATCATCTGCATTCTTCTTTTCTCTTATTAAGTTGTTTTGAGACAGTACATCACAACTCTAAGCTTAAGACAAAGTAAAGAAGACATCTTTTCAAGCTAATGTATAAATAAGAAAAAAAGAAGGAATTTTCTTAAGACTGCTACAGAAAGCAAAACTAATTCTTCAATAATAACGGATCTGCCTCCAGGTCAGAAGAATGTCACCATTACACAGTGGCAATAGTTTATATAGTATCATCCCCTCATATAGAGAAGGGTTATCTTCCAGAATGCTTATAGGCTGGCAGGGAGGGGATCCACAGATAGAGATACATTTTGGACAGTTTTGGATGCTGTAGCATATATCCAACATTTATGAGTGCCAGACACAGAGGAAATAAGGAAGTAACAGTTATTTTTCAGCCACAGCTAAGTCTTTACAATAGGAAACACCAGCTATTGTTGTATAGACTAGCTGAGGTTATACCAAGTGGTAATGTAGTGGTGTGCACATATAACCTGGCATTTTCTCAGCTATCTCCCATACTACTGGAACATATCTCTGAACTGTCCAGATTTACACAGAATGTCCAGATTTTTGGCTCATGCTTTTGGTCTGTTCCTCATACAATTTGAGTTTCAGACTTCAAATCCTTCAGCAAATGTATGTTAAAACAAACGCTGTTACTCTAGCAACTTTCTAAGTTTAAAAGGCAGTATTTAAAATCTGTCCATATTTTTGGGCCTTTGTTGGGCTTTGTCCAGATTTGTTGCACTAAGACATTGAGAGGTATGTACTACAAGAGTCGTATAACAACACTTTGTTGCACATACTATAACATCTGGCACCTCTGGCTGAACTAGGATACTACACTGTAAGGATGATATTATTTCCCATATTTTTATGCTATCATTGAATTCAAACGTAAAATTCTTTTTCCCATTTAATTTAGCATTTATTATATTCCCTTATCTAATGGAGGTGGTAACCCTCTTTCAGTGCTTTAATGCAAATAGTTAAAACACTTTTTGCAGATACACAGTAATAATTACCTACAAGAAGGAATCAAATAACTGACTAACTGATTTAATGAATTGTTCAAATTTGTCACCATTTTACACACAGTGATGAACCTGCTGATAGACAGACAGACATCTAGATAGATAACTAGATAGATAATACAGTATTTAATACATACTTCAAGAATACATAAAGATAATGTGTGCGCCATCACTTTCTCAGTGTCTTTTCCCTTAGCACGTACAGAAATGTTACTTGCAGTCCACAGCATGACAGCTCCCTGACCAAGTTCACTGTACAACATAAAGTGCAATCTGTCACTGAAAAGCTAGTGCCATGAAATGTGCAGTATGGTGTCACATTTTTCTAATAAAAAGCACCAAAAACAAGATTATGTTTATATAGAGCATTTATTTTGACATGATTCTACATGCCCTTTTAAGTTAAACTAATTGTATAATAGCAATAAATTGTATTTGTATTAGCGGGTAAGGTATGATTTACAACCCTGTCATTTATTGCCACATCTTTGGAATAAATTATCCTAATGATGGGTTAATCTTCCCTCCACACAAGTTACAAGGTTATAGTTTGAGTAATCTACTCCTTAGTCTTCCTACAAGAAAGCAGCCCTCCTCGGTACAATCACTCTTGGAAAAGTACAAAACTGGCCTGCTTTGTATTTCTACACTTGATGGTAAAATTATCAAATCTGTTAAGTCGATTCAGATAATTAGTCATTCGCTGTCTTACAGAGTCCTTTTCTTCTACAATCAGTTTTGTCATTTTCATAGTTCATTAAAAACATCTTGGCTCCTTCATTGTGTGCTGAGTTTCCTAACTTTTATTCTAAAGACAGAATTGTTTGATGTGCATTATTCCATGTAATGATGAATAAGGTCTTTACCCTTGCTTCCTGCTCTTTAGAGGGATTTGCCTTTGAAATGGCCTACAGTTGCATAGCAATACTTGCTTTTGGGTCAAATAAAAATATCATGGTACTTTTCTTGGTTCATTTGAAGTGCCATTTTGTAGACTTAAAATATACCACAGTTCTTAAAAGTCATTTGTCATTTTCTCTTTAAGGACCTCACATTATCGGGATTGTCACTAGGTATGTTTTTCATTAGTTTATACTACTGTTCCCCAAACCAGCTTCTGATACTATTTCCCATAAAACCAAACAAGACTTGTTTTAGTACCTTGAGACATATTGCAACAGCTCTCTAGAACAGTCTCCCCCACCCTAGTCATTGTCTTGATTGGCCATTAAAGGGGAGGTCTTGGAGATCCATCTTGTCAAAGGTATCCAACTGTGCTTTCACAAGAATGGTATAGACAGCTCTGTTGTTCCTAATCTTCCAACCTAGAATAGTTTGGCTTACTAATTTGGGGTATACATATTTCTAGTTGATAGCTGTATGATCTTGCTTTAACATTCTTTATCTAAAGTGATTTTATCACTTTTTTCCATTTGTCAGCTCCCTTCTCGGTGTTGCCTAGACATCTCTGCCATTTCATTTGAAATCAGTACACCTTCTCTGTGTCACACCTCTACTTCAATTTTTTTTCACCTTAACAATCCATCCCTTTCCTTTATTGTTTTTCCTTCACACAAAACATGAGTTTCTTTAGTGTAACCTTCATTTGCTATGTTATGCTTTCTTTCTTCCTTCTGCCTGCTCACATTTTTTAATTCTTCTAATGTGGTACACCTCATCATCCAGAAAAAAGGAGGTCATTGTCCCACTGTACTCATCCCTCATTAGACCCATTATAGAGTGCAACACCCATTTGGTATGTACCTCACAAGACATCTGCAACAGCTGGAAAGGCCACAGAAATACCTCACTAAAAGAATCACAGGCCTAAAGCAGATGCCCTATGCTGACCGTCTAAAAAACTCCAGCTATACTCTGTGGCATATGGTCTACTCAGAGGCGATCTCTGCTTAACATACAAGGCCATGTCAAACGCTGAGCTGTTTGACATGCTCTACTTAAAGAAATCCCAGTACCTCAGAGCCACACACTCCAGATATCTAAACCTTGTCATCACAATGAACAAAACATGCTGGAGGGATAGGTTCCTGACCCAGAGTCTCCCCCCATACTCTGGAATAGACTGCCCATACATGTCAAGCAGAGCATCTCCTTGGCCCTCTTCAAAAAGAACCTTGACGATTGGATGGGAGATAGGAAATTCACCCCGGGGATCACGTCAGTCGCCCTGCTAGACAGGGGTCCGGGGAAGTAAATATTGTGGGAAGAAATATCCAGGGAATTGTTATGGCTAGGCTTGTATAGGCCCTAGGGCTGATAGTACCAACCTATGAACCTATACATGATCTGTTTATATATTCATTAACATCAGTTATTGTTCTGAAAGTTAATTTGAAACTTAATGTATGTACACAGTAGTATAAAGTGAAACTGCTGTTATGTATATGTGCTCAATGTATACTACAGTCCACTGAGACTTAAAAATCCTGGAAAATAGCTGACTCACTAGTTTATGAATCACGTGACTGACTGTGCCCCCATACATAAGTTCATACATGGGCCTGAGCTGATGGAGGATAGGTTACAGGAAAATGGGAGAAAAAAAAGAAATAAACTGTTGTGTTTTAAGACATATGAAGAGGTTTAAAGCTAGTGTGACCCTAGTGGTATTGCTTATTAGGAATCATCATTGTGCTGTATAACTCTAGTCCTGGACATGGTGAGGGGATATCCTGCCCTGAGAGGAATATGCCATGCAACAGGTTCAGTAGGGCATGTGGGTGGTCTATTTTGTGATAGTAACAGTAATCAGGATTGTGTCTATCATTGTCATATTGCATACTGAAATTATTAACTTTCTGTATCTCATTGATTAATGGAAGTATGGATTTTGATGCTTCCTTTCTCTACTTTATTGGCTTTATTTGAGTTGTACTGACTCCTGCCTCTCCCCTGAAAAAGGGACTTGGTTGTTAAGATGGGAATATACAGTTACCAAGATATAGACAAATAAAACTGGAGATGTCATTTCCCACTCTGTTCAACCAATTTTAGGACACTGAGATGATAGCACAGCAAAAGAGTGTTGAAAGAGGATATATTTGATCTTACATTACAAAATGGGAGCCTAGAAGAGCTCTGTGCATCCTTCACTCTCACCTGATCTAACTCTGTTGTCATGCTAATTTCAGGATTAAGTGCTCTGTATGCTTTCTTACTTTTCAGCGTCTTCTTAAATGTCACTATTCAGTGTGTCTCTAGATATGAATTAATCTATCCATTTGGTGGTCGGTGCAGAACCTAATACCTCTGCAACACCTGAACATAGGTGTACTATCTGCATAAGGCATGAAATCATGCACTTATGAACCTGCTGAATTTTACATGATCTGTCAATCTCTTTACTTTCCATTCACTGTTAGCTCAATGTATGCATTAATAGCTAATTTGGATTTCAGGTGTTTTCATGATGTATATGATGTAAACTTAGTTAGCCTTGGATACCTACTTTAAATGATGATTAATAAGCATTTACCAGTCTTTTATTTATTCTTCTTTGTGCTGCATGCATCCAGGGCCTCCCTTTTGAAAAGGGCTAGGACTGAGTTTGACAACAAATAAAATAAATAATTTTGGTCAATAAAGACTGCAGCTTACCTATTAGAGAGGATAAAGGGAAGACCAGAACATTATTGGATCGTATCTGCTGACAAATGATGGGTTATGGTGATGATGTGAAAATGTAATTTAAATACATGGCCATTTCCTAGACAGTAGAAAAGATTCATGGGCTCATCTGCATAAGCCATTGTTCAGTTAGTTTGCATTCCTCACTCTTAATTTTCCAGGCAATGCCTTGTTTAACATGGTTCCCTGATCCCTTTGGTTATGCCAGCATGTTAATTCCCAAGCACCAACTTGTATTCTTGTCACCTAAATGATGTTGCTAATAGTGAGCATGAGTGACTCCAGTGCCAGTTCTGACTTGCAGTTCTTTTTCCAGTAAGCATTTTGCTTAACATTAAGTGTGAAACATACCTGTTTGCAGAAAAGCACTGCATGGCCTACTTAGGCTGTTTTGAGCCTGTTCATGCTGTCTAGTTGCAATGCTTTTTATAAACCACTATATTTTCCCAGCTTCTTCTAGTGATTTCTTTTTTTTTCTTTTTTAGTCAATCCCCTCACCCTACGCATTCCTCTTAAGTGTAAAATCTGGCCCATTTGTTCCCTGACCAAAGCGAGAGCCCTTTGCCCCATTTAATCCCTAAATGAGACAACAGACAATCAGTTCACTTATCCACACCCAGGAGATGGGAGCCAGAAGCTGGCAGTAGGCCACAGTCTAGGACAGGCCATAACCTAGGTCCACCCATTGCTGGCAGAGACTATCACCAATTCCTATGGAGATGTACATGTGCACCATGCACAAATGCAAATCCCTCTGGCATTGTTTAGTGTGAAGTTACCATGGCTGGTAATGCTGCAAGCCACATATCTCACACTCCTGTTGGGGTCAGCACCACAGCAGAGTGGACTAGCTATTCCCCCAGGATGCTCTCGCCAGTGGTGGACTCAGTCCTACCATTTCTACCTGGCCCTTCCAGTTTCCTGTGCCACTAATCCAAATGGGTCACCTGAAGATGGTCAGTGCTTTAACCCACTATTCTAGAAAACAAGAAACTCCTTCAAGGAATGTTTGATGAAAATGTCCATGTAACAGTCCAGTGCATTCTTGAATCTTGTTACTGTTATATACTCATCATCATAGACCAAATGTCTAACTTTCTACCACTTTTTACTTGAAAGAATTCTTTGCAACATCATTGTTCATTTTTTTCTCCTGCTTAATTTCACATTATTTCCTCTTGTAACCTGATTTACATTGTATTAGGGAATCCCATGTACATATTGTGCTCTAAAGTGTTCTTTTACTATTCTTCATCAGTGTTTCACATTACAGAAAGTTTTCTTGTTAATCTTCATGCCACTTCAGTTTTGTTGTTTTAAAGTACATATACACTGAAAAATTGAATGAGAACTATAAAAGGAATCCTTCCAAAACAGAAGGGTAAACAAACCTAAAGAGTTGTTCTAAATGAAAATGTCATGTTTGCAAGACACCTCGTGCTTCTTTGCCTCACATTGTTTATGCAGAAGGAAAAATGCTCCTTTATTTGAGGCAAGCAATATAAATAGCTTAGTGTCATGGTGCTTATTTGAAGCATGAAACTTTTCTTTCCTAGGCAGAAATATTAAGTGCTAGCAGGTTGCCTCTGGCCTCTCAAGCAAGAGCCACGTGATGGAGGGGCGCTGCTAATCTGCTTAACAACAGCTCAGTGAGACTAGTACTGATCATGTGCTTAGCCTGCCTGCATCTGTTCTGTCTTAGGCTGATTCAAACCCCCCTCTTTCTTCTTCTCTGAATCAATCGCATTGTTAAGTGCGACAAGCTAGGTCAACAAGTTTTCAAGGGATTCAGTTTTCTTTTATGATTTTACTTGGAACTGCAGATGGCTAATTTGGAACTGCTAGAACATTTTGCACCAGTTCACTGTTCAGCCTTCAAAGTGGAATTTTTTTTGCACTTAAATCACAGGGGCAGCAAGGTGGACGTGACACAATCACAAGCATTCAATTATTATTTCAATGATAGGATGGGGGTTGCAGCTTCAGTTTTGATAAATCTATTGAATATTGTAGCCCCATTTTTTGCAAAGCTGCAAAGGAAGGAAGTCGTATTTTAGTAATATTTATATATCTTGCCTTCTATATTCAGAATTCAGCAGAATTACTGGTACTGCAAATCCTAATTTTAATTCAACCTTCTCATAGCTGTAATGCCTCCAAAGTAAGTAAATAACTTGGTTCTGTGGAATGAGTGACTGATCAAGCTGTGTGGTATAGTATCAATTTAACTAGAGGTATGAATCAACCAAAACTGAGGAGTGTGGGTGTCTGGAGGGCAGACTATGGAAAGGCAGAACAATACTCTGAAAAGTTTTAGTTAAAAACCACAAATGCAGAGTGGAACCATACCAGGAATACATGCCACTGTAGAAGCAACATGTTATGAAGCAAATTAGCAAATCAAACAAGAGGGATAATACACTGTGGTTCTCATAAGGTGACTTCAGATGTGACAAAACTGCACATAACATTTAAGAAGCTTAACGAAGCACAGAAGGAGGAAGACAGGAATGTGAACCAATTAAAACGGAAGGGGTAAGTACTAGAGTCAGAATATTAAAGACAAACTAAAATAGAGAAGGAGTCAGCCAGTACCATTATGAAAGAGTTGCATCCTCTTGTAGATTCAAAAGAGACCAAAGGAAGATGAACTAAAGGTACACAAGATACTGGAAAATAATGGAATTCATTTTAAAATTCTTAGAGAGCCAAGGGGGAACTGCTACTAGCACTACTAAATACTAGGAGGGCAGTGAGGTGGCCTGATGATAGGAAGATAGCAGATTTGATTTTTACTTATTAATTTATTTCACACTTGTTAGCAAGGTAGGGGTCTGGTCTTAGGACACTTTTCAGCTATGACCTTTACCATTATACAAGCACAATATAAAATATAAAATGTCATCTAGCAATGCATTGTCACAATACAAATATCAGTACTAAAGGATCATACCATAAACATAGTATTAGTACAATACAATATAAAATAAAGATAAGATAGTAGTACGTGTCTTAAAACAAAGTAATATAGAAGTAGATAATAACATTGTATACATTAGAATGCAGTATCAATGAAAATAACATAAATATTAACTGTAGTACACATAATATGCTACACGCACAAACTACTATGTAATGTAATACAAGCACAAATTCTCTGTTACATAATGCATGTGTTATCTGAAAAAAAATAAATATTTAAGATAACATTCTGACTGATTATTGATTCAAATACACTAATGTGATGTAGCAGGTAAGGATTCAAGAAGATGGGGAAACCCAGCTAAAGTCTTTAAAGTTATTAAACTTGGATTCATTAACAAGGTGAAGATTTCACAATTCCTGAAGATTTGAAAAATTACTTTGATTGCTGATTACAGTTGCCAAGGAGTTCCATGCAGTTGCAGAGAGAGAGAGTAGGATGCATGTCAAACTCTGAGCCTTATTCATTTAATTGGGGTAGTAGTAGTCATTTAGCAGTTTAAAAGTTAATGTATTGAGGTACAGCTCTTGCTGTAACAGGCAGCCATTTTGTTCTGCTGTATTATAAAACAACTGTGTTCATTGCTCTTAGATACGTGATCAAAGTCTAAACATTTTATTAACAATAATTCCCTTTCACAAGAGTGGGGCACAAGACAGATGCCAGAAACTACTGAAATGTCATTTTGACCTCACTTATGGGTATCAAGGAAAATTATGAAAACAGCACCAAAGGAAAACATTTATGATTATCTGCAAACACATGGGACACAGGGCCTGATGTAGCACTGATTGTTATCAGGAAGGTCATGTCAGACAAGTGTAATCAAAGTTCTTTTTTTGGGGGACTAAAGTATTAGATCATAAAGGAAGGAAGATATCATCTCTAATCTCTGCCTCATGAGTAGTATGACAATATGAGTGGGGATATTTGGGTAGCTCTCTTTGCTGGGAACATTTAGGGTATGTCCATTAAATGTGAGTAACCGCAGTAGAGGATGGTGAAGCCAAGACCCTCAGGCCACTGGGATGAGGGTGTACTTCATCTTTGTAGAACAGCAGATGCAGAGAAATGGCATGCTGACTACTGAATGCACCCATTCACATTTTGTACATGGGGTTGGGTGTCACATCAACAGTGACCATCACCTAGTGAAAGTGTTTACACCAAAGGCTTTGTCATTTCATCTTTTTTCAATTATTTATTTATGTTTTGAATAGGTAAGTGAACTGGACAGCAACGGCTGTTGTTACATAATAATAGAAAAATATTTTATACAATATAAAATATTTTCATATTTTTCCAGTAAGCCTGACCTATCTGTGTAAGCAGTGAAAACCCAAAATGCCAATAAAACCTGAAGAAAACTGGGATGAATTCTACAATTATATAATTTTCCCTACACATTTACAGGAAGCTTCATTTCTGAAGTACACTAAGTTTCTTAGAATGGGCTGAGACTTGTGTTCATTGGTGGGAATTCAAAATATGAAGTCCAAGGACTGAGAAGGCTCTGGAGACAGACACTTTTGCAGTGGAATGGCTAGGTCTGTCCTGGTAGTGTTGTTTGACCTCCATACTGTGCAGGATACTTTTTGTGTAATGATTCCATGCCTTAATCTACAGTGGTCCGGAGAGAACCCTTTATAAAGTTATAATAGGAAATTTGGTTTGGGAACTAACTGACAAATGCTTGTTGTCAGCCAATGTCTACAGTGGTCTTCCTTGCAGGGGACACATGACACAAATCTGAAGATTTTGTTTTAAACTGTCTGGTTGTTTAATTACTGCATTAATGCCCCCCCCCCAAAAAAAAATCTGGTGATTTGTGCTGTTAGGTGGGTAAGATTATATCCTTGACTGGAAACTCCCTGACAGCTCTTAATTGGCAATGCTGTTGTGAGATGAACCATAGTTTTGGATATTCTTTTACTTTTATTTAATAAGGATGTGAAGAATGTACCTAACCTCACTCGTAACTATATTGTATTCATCTTGTATTACTGACGATGTATGTGTATTATTCTACATGTCATATGTATATTAATATTTATACAAATCTACTGTATGTATTTACAGTATGTTGTAATATGATGTAAGCTTTCTCCTATGTATATGTATCTTCTGTTCTTATATTTGTGGTGCCTTTCTCCATGGACGTCTGGTGAAAATGGATAAAATTATCCAGTCGGATTTTCCAAGTAAACCAATGTTAATCACTCAACCAATAAATATTTGCGAACATCCACAACACCTAACTGTATTCCATCTGCAGCAATAATGCTCAATTTCTTTCAGACTACTGTTACTCTTTCATGAGTACCAAACAACATAGTTTCTGTTTCAGTGAAGCTGATTTTCAGACAGAGCTTCTTTGACTGGCAACAAATGTATCCAAGGCAGTTGGATAAAATGAAACCAGTTTTGAATATAGTCATGAAACTCCTGAAGTAACATGCCATAGGTATAATAAATGCAGTGAGCATTTCTGAGACTAGTGGATAGTGGGTGTACAAAGAATCTGAGCAGCAGTGTCCCCAGATCTCAACTTTACAATGTCACTTTTTAGCTCGTTGGAGGGAGGAGTGATGTGGACCAATTAAGAAACAAAATGGTCTTTTATCTAAATAACATATGTGCCAGGCTAGATTGGTGTCTCTTAAGCCATGAGTTTACGTTTTGAAAAAGGAAATGCATTGTCCACAGAATCAAATGTTTTGCTAGGTCAAGAAAGATGATACCTTTCAACTCACCCTTGCCCTTTTCTCTTAGGATAAACACTATGACTCTTTCTGACTCTGGTTTGTTGATCATTTAAAGAGATCACATGAGTGAAGATGTTTATTTTGCTTGGCTATTTTTTTTTTGTTAATTTTGGATAAAGGAGGGATAAGGCAAATTGGTCTGAATGCTCATATTTATTACATGGTCCTTCCTTTGATAATACTGTGCTGTGCTGTTTGTAGTTTTCCCACATTTCCAGAAAATTACAAAGAGAGAGGGAGCTTATGATCTGTTACACAGAAACAACTAGAAAGGTATCACACACACTAATGAATTTTGAGCCAAGATCAGTGATGGCGAACCTATGACATGCGTGTCAAAAGTGACACACATCATGACGTTTTGGGTGAGAAGTCAGCGATCACCAACACCTGAGTTAACAAAGACACTGCTTTTGCATTCATTGCTCATGTGAAGTGCACTGAATTATTTTGTGCCAGGAGCTTTTGACATACTAAAGTCAAAAGGTTCACCATCACTGGCTTAGACCATCAGATCCAGCTTGGCCATAATATGGTATTTTTTACAGTCTATTTACCTGAAATGAAAGTCTGTGTAGTATTCACAGAGTATCTAAATGGGTCTTTTTGCTGATCCTTCAATGGCAAATGACAAAATCAATTGCACGTCTAGTGTTACTCGACTGATGTCCACGGAATTCAGTAACAATTTTGAGATCTGTTAGTGACTGTTCATTTATCCTTAGTGTGTACTTTTCTTGCTGTTTGCTTCTGCCAGCCAGGTTTATACTTAATGAGTTTTCTAGCAAGACAGATTGACTCTATTTTATGTAAGTGTTTTTTGCTTTGTTGAAATTCCTTTTAGAAAGATCCCTTCATAATGTGGTAGCAATGTCTACAATTCTCTGGACAGTAACTCCTGTCGTAATTTTTTTCAACTAGGTCTGTCCCATTTTAAGAATGCCTACTTAATCTCAAGAGTTATTCATGCAGGTGTTTCTTTGATGTATTTTGTTTTGACTGGGTAGAATTCTTCTTGAAGTGGAATTAAGATATTAAAAAAGTATTCATGGGATATGCTGCAGTCATTCTATATTATAAAAGTAAGAGCAATGAGTGACAACCAAAGTGTTCACAGCTGGTATGGTCACTGACCCTTTTTGACAAATGGTATTTGATCTCTCTCTCTCTGCCCTGCAGTTTGGGTACTGTAGCTGAAAAGACTGATGAACAATCACTGCTGCCTCCAGTCTGTTGCACAGACACCTCTCAGGTTGCATGTTATAGATCCAACATAGACTGTTTCTTGGGATTTGACTTTGGTCTGGTAGTTGTGTTGGCTGAATTTGCAGAAAGAGTAGGCAGGAAAGGAATCCAAGGAATATTGCTGCAGCCTAGTATTCAAGTGATAGTGTAGATTATCCATAGGAATGGCAGTTTGACAATGTAGGAACAGCATTATTGATTCTGTAACATTTATTAGTTGATTGCAGAGTAATTGTGATGGTTGACACAGTAAGATTATCTTGAGTTAGAGCTTGTAACCTACTGCGGAATCAGATGTAGCTCTCCACGTCTACTTCTTATTATAAGTGTTACTGATTTTTTATGTAACTGGCCATAATACAGTTACTTCTTCACGATCTCTAACTATCGGATTGTCATCTACCCCTCTCCACTAATATCTCTGTCTCCCTTTTACCTGGACCTCCTCAATACTTCATCATAATTTTTAACCATCTTCATCCTATAATTACTTCACTGACTCCTACCCAGTATCTACAGCTGATTCCATTTGAAAATAACTAGACCTTGATATTAACTAATGTTTTATTGTATTCTTGTTGTAACTGTCATGTTTTCCTTAACTGTCATTACTATTCTATATCAGTACATTTACTATTTTATGTATGTATTTACATATATTATTTTTGATTAACTGTCCTAATATTACTAGTCCATGCACGTATGTATGTATGTATGTTTATTATGTAAATCTTGTAAAACTGCCTTCTCCTCCCTCTGTAATATGGAGCATTTCTACCTGGGCCTTCACTGAAAGTGGGACCGTGCCCAGTCAAACTTTCCTAGTAAGCAAAAGCAATAAATAAATAAAAAGGCCTCCAATTAAACAGAATTATTTATATTTTTGTGAAACTGAAGGCATAATAATGTCCCTTCATTTATGTAAAAATTAAATTATGTCTAGAATATCTAGTTGCTGCATCTTAATCCAGGTTTCTAGTGGGCGGACTTTAGTTCTAATACTGTCCTTGTTAATTGTTACTTTAGTTCTGATACTGTCCTTGTTAATTGTTACTTTAGTTCTAATACTGTCCCTGTTAATTATTACTTTATTTCTAATACTGTCCCTCTTAATTATTATTTTATTTCTACCACTGTCATTGTTAACTGTTACTGTAAAATGCCTACAGATATAACTGAAGAGCACAACTTATTTACTGAGTGGGATTACATCATTACAAACTGAGAAAGACATGATGAAGCATTCATAAAACACGTGAAGAATAACAGTAAAGCAAGCCCCAGTGGCCCTTATTTACCAAAGGGATGTTGGGCAACCTTAGGGGATTAATGCATATTTACATGCTTTCTCTTCTTCTTCTGATTTCTTTCTAAGACTCAGCAATTGTGTTTACATCTTTTGTGTATGAAGTAGCAGCATACTACAAGTGGCCTCAGTAACATACACTATATAAGTAATTCTGTCCCAGGGCTGGAGCAAACATTATCCAGCCATAGGCTGTCTTTGGTCTGCGAGTACAGACAGTGTTGCAGTTAGTATTGCTACTTGGTATAGTCAGTAATCAAAGCATTGCATGGATCTCAAAGCAGACCCAATTGTGCCTAAAGTTTAGATAGCTGGCAAACTGAATGCACTGTTTAGGCAGTAAACAGTTTGTTGCAGTCTTAACAAGCATGTAGAGCAAGGAAGAATAAACTCATAAGGGGGGACTTGGCATACAGTATTAACCCCACAGATGCAGGGGTACAGGGTTTGATTTTAACCTCTGATTATTGGCTAGACTTGTAATAGTCTGCAGACTGGTAGCCTAGTAATTACCTATAACCACCTTTAAATCTATGGAGTGAGTACAAATGTCACAGACATTAAAAACTTGGAGCTCCTTAACATTAGCCCATTAGTCCATTAAACTTTTCAAAGCACAGAAGAAGAAAAGCGGGAAAAAAACAAACTTTATCTTGAATACTCCTAAACTAAGAATTTTACATAATAGTGATAAATAAGCAAAATGTATCTGCAGCAGAATATGAAAGTAAAAATTTGAAAATTCATGGCACCAAAATCAGAAATGCTCTTGTACACAGAGACTACAATTTTTTTAAACAATTCACTACAGTGGCCAAGCCTGTTAAGTACTTTAGTGAATACTATTAAAGGAAATAAAATTGAACATGTTTCTCATGCATTTAGGAAGGAAAAAAAAACACAATTATATAAGACTCAATTTAAAAATATATAGATGCAGTTTGGTATGCTGTATGTTCTATGAGCAGGGACTGCAATTTTACAAAGTACCCACTAGCCAAGATAGACTTTATTGTTGAATGAGAATGCAAAACGTTTCCGTAACTGCAATTTGAGCAGTGAAAATTTTTGACTCATGCTGTGCCCACTGTAATTTGATGCATAAATTCTGATTATGTTTAAATAACATCAGAAGAGGCTTCCAGTTCCAGCATCAAGCAGGTAAGATTCTTTGTAAAGCAAATGCTTCACGCTAAAATGATTGGGAAACTTAGGAACGGTCTACTGATCCAAAAACTGTCAAGAAATAAAAAAATAAATATCTCCATAACAGCATTGGCTTGTAACAGTACAAATGGGTCGGGGTAATGCAGTGAGAAGTCAAATCTAAAGATCTGAAAGAAAAAAAATGTTTTCGAGGTTGGGATAATGGTTAAGGTATTTACCTTACAGATACAAGATGCATGGTTTGATTCTTACATGGGGTAATTGGCTAGGCTTAAAATGGCCCACAAGGGCAATTAGTATGTTACTAATCTATGAACCTATGTGCATTATTGTAAACTTCTTGAATTCAGCCAGTCACCCGAGGACTGGCCAACTCCCTTATCCTAATAGAGTAATGACTTTCAAAAATACACTGTGGAATTATAAAGGCTACAACTGATTAATACAATCATAACAGTTGTTTATAATTGCAAATTTATTTTAAAATATGTATAGTACATGGAGTGGTGTGATTATTCTCCAATATGATTTAAAAGACACCTTGGTTCAGCACCACTCTAGCTGCATGAGACCTAATCTTTAACAGTACTTAGAAGGATGCTTAACAATTGTTGAACAGTCTCTCTGCACTGTTAATATTACACATGGAGCTAGAGACTAAAAACTGACCGTGTTTGGTCACTAAACAACAGCAGCAGAACATGAAGGCTTCGTTTTTGACTCCATTTCTGCCACTTGTCTACAACATTGCAGCCACTAAAAACATATTTGGGAACCAACTGAATCCCTCAGACATAGAATACATAAGGACACAAAGCGCTTCCCAACTGCTTTATCAGCTTTCAAAGCTGCCATACTTTGCTTTTTTTTTATTTTTGTTGGTTTGTTTGTTCGTTTTTATTTTTCTGAAACTAGAAGTACATGGAGAATTATGATTAGATCACCAATCATAGCCTAATATTATGTGTTCTTGACATGAATGCCAAGATTCACCTTTGGAGTCATGTTAAAACAGGTTGTGATCAGAGACCCAGTCATAATCTTCTATATTTATGTATTTGTTTTTACCATATTTACATTATAATGGCATTAGTTTTTTAAATTGTAAAATGCTTACATTAAACTTTTAAATAGATAAATAAATAAAAACAATAGTCCAAGCACAGCTTAATCTCACTGTTTGCAGCCTAAGAATATTTAAATGTTCCATGTGTATAACCATGCCCGTGTGGGCTATCATCAATACTGCTTTAGGACAACAGCTGATTATTTAAAGACATGCACATTATTTGATAACCATGGCAAACTGATACATTGAAGTGTACAGCTTAGAGCCACACTCTGCAGAAACAATTTGCTGCACCATAACCACATTGGACTTTGCATTGTAGAGTCCTGCAGAGCACATAAGCTTTTACTGGATTTGGTGCTGCCTGGACCTCCAGCAGTGTGTTTTTTTGGCTTTTGGCTCTTGGTTCCTTTATATTCATTGGTACGTTAAGTTATATGACTATAAAGAACATTGCATTTTCCTTGTGTCTTGTAATGTGCTTTTATTTCTGTTCAGAACATGGCGTAAGAGGAATGGTCTTTAAGAAAACAAGTCTTGCCTTTGTTTCAGGGGAATCAAGCCCTCCTCTGCACCCCTTTTCCTTCACTTAAATAAACTAACTTAATTATTCCACAGCCATGGAGAAAAAAAAACATTATACTGAGTGACTCACAGTTGGTGCACAAACACAAACTTCTACAGATATGGGGGTACAACATGAGTGTGGCCATTGCCAATGCCGAAATAGTCTTCTAGACTCACTGCCTTAATAATTCCTGTGATCCCAAACCAAACCAGTACTTACTGTTCATAGACTTCTACAGGTTTCTATATTGTGATATATTTACACACCATGTACATATAACCATAATGTAAGTAAAGCCACCAAGCACTGCATTAATGCATTACATAAATGTCTGCATTGTTACTGCTGTACGTTATATGCATATGACACATAAACATTGTTACATCATCCCAAACAATAGTGTGCGTATCCAGTGTATGGACAACATAGACAGTTATCCCTTTAATCACTTAAAAACTTGAATAATATGACATAAGAATTTTTGGAATCCCACCAAAGTGTTTTATTTCCTCAGCATTTCAGAGCAGAGGCTAAAGCCATTTCCATGACACAGTTAAATCTACTGATTTTTGGTATGTCTTGATTTGAAATAAACAGCAATTCATGTGAATTTTAGCATGCCAAGAGACTTGCCATTTATAGCTGTGCCTGTCACATGCCATAAAAATCCACTGTAGAAAAAACAAAGATGAATGCTGACCAGAGCCTTGACATTGCAGGTGTCTGTTGTCTTGAATTGTACTAACAATGCTTTACCACACAGTCCTGTTCACATTAAATGCAGATATGCATAACATTGTTTAAGGTAAGGAAGGGTAGTTACTTCAGACAGCAGCGACTTTTCACTTGCAAACATGAAAAACCTGCAAGGCATACAGCCAGTACGCATAGCTAATTAAAATGAGACAGAAGCACAAGAAAAAGCTTGTAGTAAAAAGCACAGAACTCAAATGTTGAAAACCTCATATACCACTTAGTGTGACTAGCTTTATGACGTGCCCAGCATCAGGGTTGTGGAGACGGTTTTAATTCTAGTACGCTGCCAGACAGAGCAGTCCTGAGACATATCACTTGATACAATCAACTAATATGATGGAAAAGCTCCTAGATTATAGTAAACGGCTTTCTTTTCAGTACAGCAAGAGTGCTACAGCAGGTCATACTTTTTCACTTCCCTTCTCATGTGATTACTCCAGAACAATCTCATTATTATGCATATTAAGAGACTGTAACCTTTAATTTTCACCCATCACAACCTTCCACTAGCTGCATTCACCAGCAACAGAAGCACAAAGTTTATATAGCAAATTCAAATATACATTAGAAGAATGTATTCAATTGCAAACCCGAAGTGTAAGCTAGAAACAATGGCAGCATCTGCTTTTTAACAATTCCTCTAACGCTAATGCTAGCATTTTCATGATGCAAGCATTGTTCATTCTGCAATTCTTCTAATACTTCTTTTTACGACTCGCATTACTCATGTTTGTTATGCCAAGAAAACAAACTCTTTCTGGTAGAAAGGAAAACATGGCCGCCCTTAATGCTGCTTGTTTTTGTCTTGCTGAGAACAGAGATATTTGCTTTTCGTGGGTGGTAAGGAAGCACTTGTTGGTTAGGTGATATGTTCAAGGTCACATTGTATATACAACATGCTTGTGGCAGCTGAAGTTGTTTATGTTGGATATTGCTTTTTTTGTTCATTATGCTAACCATTAAGCTAAACTAGGACTCACTTCATTTATGGTTGCTAATATCACAGCGTGTATCTAAGATGTAGGAGGTGGGCTATTGTAGGATGACCTATCAGTCTTCCTGTATTCTCTTCAGGTTGACAACATGTCATGTTATAAAGTCGGCAGTCAGCAATGTCTGCCTTGATTATTTACAATTGTTCCAATAGTAGACAGAGGATTAGAAGCAGCCATTCCTTTTTATTAGTGTCATCAGGGACTGTAGGAGCAAGCAGCAGTCTTCAGCTAAAGACAGCCCAGCAGGAATAGCCATAGACTCCTTTATAGCTGTTTCTCTGTAACAGATCATAAGTCCCCCAATTTCTATCTCTGTCTTTCTCTCTCTCTCTAGTTTTCTGGAATTATGAAAACCTGCAAAAACCACAGCATTACCAAAAGTATACCAAACAAACATATACTGACTCCATGGCACAAAGAATGGATCATTGAGTACAGTCCCAATGACCCATGTTTGACTAGTGAGTTGTGGCCCTGAGGGAGCCAGCTATGGTAGATTGTAGTGAGTGGCCAAAGTTGGCTCACCCAGCTAGGGAAGGGAATTGGACCAGTCCGCTGTGCTACTCACACTTGTTAGAGCCTTGGCATCATAATAAGGCTACATGAAGGACCGAGGCTGGTGGCCTAGTGTACTGAGCTGCACATGTGCTGTAACAGGATATTTGTTTCTATATGCAGAACAGGGGTGAAGAGCAGGGGGCTGCTCTGGGTGCAAGCTGTTAGGAGGCACAATTGGCAGGTGCCAATGGTTTGTTAGTACACTACCAGCTTTGCTTTATGAAACCGCAAGACTCTGGAATTGGGTGTGACCATCGTTGTTCATAAGAAACTAAAAGGAGAAGAACAGCCTTTTAAGCAGCTATTAAACTATGCAGGTGGATAAAAATGATATTCCAGCTTTTATATCCTGCACAACTAAAGCTGAATCTGCCAGGTAGATTAATGGCATTTTATACAGCAGAGGTTGCAGGGGCAGGAATCAAACAAGTGCTGTACAGTTTTCCCCAAAGACATAGTATATTTGGGAAATATACCTGAAGATGGAACGTTGTCAAATGGGAGTAAGGAGCAGAATAAGCAAATAGATCTTTTTCCTCTTTTTAGAAACAGAATGATGGCAAGACAAAACGCTATATGTGCCATAGGTAAAAAGAAGTTAAATGGTTGTCTGAGCAGTTAACAATTGTCAGGTAATCACTCTTGTTTGTTTATTCCTCTGTTTTAGTTATGTATTTTATGAAAAGAAGCTGCAATTTTGAATATGAAATGGATCTTCCTTATAATACTGGACTTTAGCTGATTGCGTTATGTGGGTTTGGATGTTTATATGTACTACATTGGATTTGTTTAATTTGGAGGATAGTGGCTGCCAACTGTAACTGAATTTATATTATTATTATTATTATTATTATTATTATATTAGACTTTGAATGATGGAGAGACAGTAAACTGCACTTGCTATGAATCCAAGAAAGCTGAATAAGCAATTAACTGTTAAAAAATTCTCAAGTAGACAGTTCTGTCAATTAATCACTATCCTTCAGCCATCTTTTCTAAGGTAAGAAATTGTAATTTGATTAATAAATGGATTTTCTTTATAGTTTTGAATATTAGCTGGTTGTGTTACATGGATGTAGACTTTTGCAGATACAGCATTGCACTTGTTTGCCAAAAAGTGTTTAATCTTGAGACCAATTGATAATTTATGCACTTGTTTATGTTAAATTTTGGTATTGTCCTATCAATTATTAGTAAGTGTATTACAGTAGACAGCACTGTGCCAGAAGTGACCAGGAAGCTTAAGAATGAATATATGTTGTTGGCACCAAATGTCTGGACATGCAGGCAGAAAGGTAATGTGAATGTGAAAGATTTCTAAAGCTATAAGGAGACGGACATTATTTTTTCTCTGTAAATCGTGTGGATAGAAAATGGATTGTCTATTAAGTGTACTAACATATTGCATGCACTAAACTACCTAAGGACTTTGATGCAATAATTTCATAAATAAGACAGTTGAGCATTTTGTAAGACTGTAAAATGTACTCACATCAACAGTTGGGATGTCATATTTTTTAAATATTTTGGTAGTTACTGATTCTGTCTATGCTCGTATTAGTTCATAAGGGGATATATTACTGATCTGTACTATATATGAAACCTTAGTTTTGTTAATGACTGGAAATAGAGGAGGGAGGGTATTAGACTGGGATAATTTATGTCTTGAAGAGTTTATACCTTCATGTTAATGATCCAGCTATTGCAGCTGCAAAAACATTGCTTTTATCTGCCCTTTCAGAGGCAAGTTGCCTCCTGCTTGAGATCGCAATGAGTATTGTTTGAGGGCTGTTTGCTTTCAGTAGACAGTTTGCTTCCCGTTTAATTTTTTAGGTTTTGATTGCTTTAACTTGGTTGAAATAATGTTTAATATGATGTTTAATGAACTGTTTGCATTTGAAGCAAAATATTTCAAGACCATTTAGTTCACAGAGTAGAAATATTGAGCAAGAATGAATTACTAACTCAAATAAATAATGTGTGAGAGTGAACCATTCCTGGTAAAGTATATATCACATATGTAAACTGTATGCATTCTTTATATCCTGGCATGTAAATGTGTTTTCTAACCCAGTTAAAAGAATCAAAAATTAAGTAAGGCTGCATCTATATTTGTTTGATCAGGGTAATCTTGCAATGGCTAATGAGGAACTGTTCCAAGATTTTGAGTTTTATAATATGGCAGCAAGGTTAAAACGTTTGCAGGATTTGATATCCAAAGATTGAGAATCTTGGTGGAAATCATTTTAATTTTACCCCATTAACACTTCTGACTGTGGACCACCATACCTTTAGCAGCCTACAAAAGTCCTGACATTGAGGATGCCAAAAGTCCTGACATTCCAGAACATTTTCTGAAAAATCAAGCTAAAAACCATGCGCCAAACAAATGAAACTAACTTGTGAACAGTAAATGGTAATGTTATCTGTAAAAATCTACTTTAACGCGATGATAGTCAGTGCATTCACAAAGACACACAATATTGTAGTATATTATAATGTACACAAAACTAGAATTGAATTATTATCTGAAGTTTCACAAATACATTTTCATGTCTTGGAATCTATAAAACCTAGACATACAGCTTCAGATCACTTTCGTTTAGCTAGACTTGAACTTTCATGTGATAATAAGGAATTCCTTTCTGAGTACCCTTTTACTGAGACATTTATAGAAATTTGAGCAATTATGCATCTTTGTATAATTATTAATTTAAATAATACTTACTAGCTCTCAAAAAGTACAACTTACAGTGCAAATACCAATGAAATTTTCCTTATCATGATGTAAAGTTTTACCTAATGCCATGTAATAGATCATCACTGGGATTTACAAATGTTGATGTGCATAAGGAAATACCAAATATTTTCACAGTTGCCAAGTAATAACCAGCATAGTGAATTATACATGGACCTCATCAAAGTATATTTTGTCTCTAGCTATGACATTTCAGAACATTCCTCTGAATAACATGCAGCTTGCTCAGTTATGAAATATGTATAGTAAGTGAAAACATTGATGAATAACTTAATTGCAGGGCATCCTAAATTAACAGTGTTAGTATAATATTGCTATTTACACCTTGCACTTTCGTATGCTGCATGTTATTTATTGGCAAGTTGCTTTGTTAAGGATCCCCCCCCAAAAAAAAATATCAAGACACCATAAGTAGCTATGGATGTTCTTGTCTATTTATTTGGTGAGAGGATGAAGAATACATAATGGGTAAGTCATTAGAAATTTGAATAGATTTCCAAAATTGCTATACTGGGAACAGTTGATGCAGGGTACTATTCCTTTGATCTGGAACTAGGGTACAGAAATTGCAGAGGGAAATATTCTTCCTTGAGAAATCTTTGGTTTATTGTTGATATCGTTAACAAAAATTCAAATTTTGTACTATCAAGAGTGGATTGGCTGTTATAGGTGGTTCGGTGGTTTGACACAAGACATGGAAAAACACAGGGTTAAAGTTATTAGCGCCTTGTAATAGATACTTTGTGGAATGAAAGCAAGTGATATCATCACATTTAGACTGGTGGGAGAAAGAGATCTAGGTATATAAGTAACTCGACAAGAAAAGGGGTGGGGTGGGTTGGAGTAATATTAGTCCCTAGGTAGGTACCACAGATTTTTTTCTCTGACTGGCAATGTTTGTTTAAATACTTTAAAGTCTAACTAGACTTGCCAGACTTGTCATAATATTTCCCACTATAAACTCAAGTTATTTAACATGTAATACTGGCATGCTAGATAATTTCTTAGTCCATGCAGATCTGAATCAGTGTTGCTTTAAAAAAAAAAATCAACACTAGCTAACCTATCACAATTTTATGAAACAGTTAATATTGCACTTGCTAATGGCATTAGCTCTGGTTTGTTATAGTTGGACCTCTCAAAGACCTTTGATAGCATTCCTCATACTATAATAATGCAATCTTTAATAGAAGCTGAATCCGTGTTATTGAATGTGTGAAAATGCTGGTTAACAAACAGATGACATGTGTCATGTGTCAATTTGAATGAGTACTATTCCAGCTGTTTAGCAGTTTCCACTGGGGTACCACAGGGCTCAACCTTGGGCCCTGAATTATTTAATTATGTAATTTATTTATTACCTGCTAACCTGCTAATGTCACTTATTGGGTGTACAGATATGCAGATGATATCAAAATTGTTTTTTTATTTTCGCCATCTGATTTTTTTGGCATGCAACTCATATGTTTCTAAACAAAAACAGGTTACACATTAATTCTGCAAAAAGAGGTGTGCTGTACTTTTTCATTTTCAGATCAGATCAGCTCAAGACCATAATTTGGGTATTATTATGGCTCATGAAATCACCGAACCCAAGGACATAGGAGCAAAAATTATCTCAAACTTACAATATAAGAATAATATTTGCATTGTTAAAGAAAAGGCCATGCATATTATTGGATTATTATTAAATATTTCTGACATTAGGGCAGTGACTTTTCTGATAAAATTATTCACTACCACTGTTAGACCAATTATTAAATACAACTCTTCTTTTTGCTCCAGTTTTAAAGGTTATTTGTCATTGCTCAAAACTGTCCAAAGGAAGTTTACAAAACTATTGATTATAAAACAGTGCAATGTGCTGTCAACATTATACATATTAAATGGAAATGATGACTGTAAGATTTAGACTAGTATAAACATTATACATGTTGCTTGGATGTGATGAATGTATGACGCAGAGTGCTATAGACATTATAGACATTACACGCAAGTGATGAAAGTATGGTGCAGTGTACTATAAGCATTATATATATTACATGCATGTGATGAAAAAGTATGCTGCAGTGTGCTATAAACATTATACATTTACATGGATGTTATGGATGTACAATGCAGTGTACTATCAACATTATACATATTACATGGAAATGATGTACGTAAGGTGCAGTGTGCTATAAACATTTTACATATTACATGGAGGGATGAATGAAGGGATGATTGTAAGGTGCAGTGTGCTATAAACATTATACATGTTACATGGATGTGATGAATGTACAGTGCAGTATGCTATAAATATTATACACATTAAATGGAAGTGATCCATGTAAGGTGCAGTGTGCTATAAAAAATATAGATATTACATGGAAGGGATAAGTGTAAGATGTAGCGTATTATAAAGATTATACATGTCACATGGAAGGGATGAACGTAAGATGCAGTGTGCTATAAACATTTTACATATTACATGGAAGTCATGTAAGTAAGGTGTAGTGTGCTATAAACATTATAGATGTTACATGGATGTGATAAGTTTAAAGAGCAGTGTGCCATAAACATTATGCACATTAGATGGAAGTAATGTAAGTAAAGTGCAGTTTTACATGTTACATGGAGGGATGAATGAAGAGATGATTATAAGGTGCAGTGTGCTATAAACATTATACATGTTACATGGAAGGGATTAAAGTAAGGTGCAGTGTGCTATAAATATACATGTTATATGGAAGGGATGAATGAAGAGACAAATGTAAGGTGTAGTGTGGTATAAACCTTATACACATTACATGGAAGTGATGAATGTTTGGTGCAGTGTGCTATAAAGATTATACATGTTACATGGAAGGGATTAAAGTAAGGTGCAGTGTGCTATAAATATACATGTTATATGGAAGGGATGAATGAAGAGACAAATGTAAGGTGTAGTGTGGTATAAACCTTATACACATTACATGGAAGTGATGAATGTTTGGCGCAGTGTGCTATAAACATTCATCTTACATGGATGTGATGAATGTAAGATGCAGTGTACTATAAATATTATACATATTATATGGAAGTGATATATGTAAGGTTCATTGTGCTATAAAGCTTACACATGTTACATGGAAGGGATGAATGTAAGTTGCAGTGTGCTATAAAGATTATACATGTTACATGGAAGGGATGAATATAAGATGCAGTGTGATATAAATGTTTTACATGTTACATGGAAGTAATGAATGAAAGGTACACGGTGCTTTAAACCTTATACATGTTACATGGAAGGGATGAATGTTCGGTGCAGTGTGCTATAAATATTATATATGTTGCATAGAAGGGATGAATGTAAGGTGTAGTGTGCGATAAACATTATACTTGCTATATGGATGCGATGACTGTAAGTTGCAGTGTACTACAAACATTATACATGTTACATGGATGCAATGAATGTAAGGTGCAGTGTCCTATAAACATTAAAGATGTTACATGGAAAAGATAAATGCAAGGTGCAGTGTACTATAAGCATTAAATGTGTTACTTGGAAGGGATGAATGTAGGGTGCAGTGTGCTATAAAGATTATACATGTTACATGGATGTGATGAATATAAGGTGCATTGTACTATAAACATTATTCATACTACATTTATGAGATGAATGTAAGATGCAGTATGCTATAAAGATTATACATGTTACATGGAAGGGATGAATGTAAGATTCAGTGTGCTATAAGCATTATATGTGTTACATGGAGGGAATGAATGTAAGGTGCAGTGTGCTATAAACATTATACATGTTACATGGATGCAATGAATGTAAGGCACAGTGTCCTGTAAACATTATAAATGGTAGATGGAAAGGATAAATGTAAGGCGCAGTGTGCTATAAGCATTATATGTGTACTTGGAATGGATTACTGTAGGGTGCAGTGTGCTATAAACATTATAGATGTTACACGAAAGGAATGAATGTAAAGTGCAGTGTGTTATAAACATTATACATGTTAAATGGAGGGGATGATTGAAAGATGAATGTCAGGAGAAGTGTGCTATAAACATTATACATGTTAAATGGAAGAGATGACTGTGTGATGGAGTGTGCTATAAACATTATATATGTTGCAGAGAAGGGATGAATGTAAGGTGCAGTGTAATATAAGCATTATGTGTGTTACATGAAAGTGATAATTGTAAGGTGCAGTGTGCTATAAACATTATACATGTTACATGGATGTGCATCTGGAGCATTTTTCCCCAGGCCACTGCTGAAAACTGGCTTTGTTCCAAGTCAGACTTTCTCGGTTAACAAATGTTAAATAAAAATAAAATAAATAAATGGACGTGATGAATTTAAGGTGCAGTGTGCTATAAACATTATACACATTGCATGGAAGTCATGAACGTAAGGCCCAGTGTGCAATAAACATTGTACATGTTACACGGATGTGTTGAATGTAAGGTGCAGTGTGCTATAAATATTTTACATGCTACATGGAAATGAATGTGAGGAGCAGTTTCCTGCAAACATTATACATGTTTCATAGGTTCATACTAGGCTATCTGCCCTAAGGCATTTATAAGCCTAGCCCAGAGTTTTTGTGGCTTACGCCACCCCTTATGTTAAAAAATACTGTGCCCATTAGTTTGTTGTGCCTCTGTCCAGCAGTGACACAGAGATGATTCCTGGGGTAAACCTACGATCTCCCATCCACCGGTCAAGATTTCTCTTGAACAGAGCCAGCGAGGTGCTCTGCCTCACATGGACCGGGATTTTATTCCACAACATAGGGAGTCTCTGGGTGACAAATCTATCCCTCCAGCATGTCCTATTTATATCCGTGCTAAGGTTTAAGTCACTTGCTCTAGTGGATCTGGTAGATTAGGATTTTTTGAGGTGGAGCATGCCCATTAATTCCGGGTTGGACATGGCCTTGTATGTCAGGCACAGGTCACCTCTGAGCAGATGGTATGCGACTGAATAGAGCTGGAGTTTCTTCAGTCTGGCAGCATATGACAGATTTTGGAGTCCCTTTATCCTTTTGGTGAGGAACTTTTGGGGTCTCTCCAATTGCTGCAGGTGTCGGGTGAGATACATCCCGAATGTGGCATTGTACTCGATCATTGGTCTGATAAGTGAAGAGTACAGGGGAACAATAACCTCACTTGATCTGGATGTGAATCCCTTCATGATCAGGTGGGCAATGTAGAAGGTTTTTCTAACCACTTTAGCAATGTGAGTGTCAAAAGAAAGGCCACTGTCAACCTGGGTCCCCAGGTCCCTGATAACCTCTTCTGTGCTTAGTGGATTGCCACCTATATGGTAGCTTGGGGTTACCTTGTTTTTCCCGAAGGGTATGACTATACATTTTTTGGCATTTAACTTCAGGCCATGGCTCTGGCACCAGCTATCAGTTTCCGTGAGACCCCTCTGAAGGATATCTGTGTCCGATGTACTTTCCACTATGGCTCCCAGTTTGCAGTCATCTGCAAACTTTGTCAGCCATAGTCCTCCTATGTTAGCCTGTACTTCTGAGAAGTAGATGCCGAACAACAGGGGGCCAAGGACTGAGCCCCGAGGGACACCACTTGTGACCGGCTTGAAGTCTGACATGGCACCAGCTACTCTAACCCTGTGGGTTCTGTCCTTTAGCCAGTTTGCAACCCATCTTGTGACATATGGGTTTACATTTAAGCTGGTAAGTTTCTCTATAATACCCGAGTGGGGTATTGTGTCGAAAGCTTTTGCAAGGTCAAGGTAGGCTGTATGGACTGCCTTTCCCTCATCAATGGCCTTGGTGACTGTTTCGAAGAAGTCGACCAAGTTCAAAAGGCATGATCTGCCCTTGACAAAGCCAAACTGGGTCGGGTCCGATGTCTGCAAGTCCCCTATGTCTTTGTTTATGAGTTCCATTATGATCCTCTCCATAGCTTTGCAGACCAGGCTTGTTAAGCTTATGGGGCGGTAATTACCAGGGTCCGTGAGGCACCGCCTTTGTGGAGTGGGACCACAGTTGCCACGCCACTCCTTGGGCACATATCCTGTGGTAAGGCTAAGATTAAACAGCTGCCTTATGTGCGGGTTTAGTTCCTCATTGAGTTCGTGTAGCACACAGCCGGGGACACCATCCGGTCCCATTGATGCTGTGTTTTTAGCTTTAGAGAGAGCAGCTTTCACCTGCGCATTGGAGATGTCTGGGAGGCTGCACTCCGCTGGGATAGTTATCTCTCCTTTTGGGGAGAGGGGTGAAGTTTGCACTGAACCTGTCTGCCAGTATGTTGGCAATGTCTGTGGGTTCAGTGATTTTTGTATCATTTTGGACTAATTCTGAGCATATCTGGGAGTTTCCACCCAGGTTTCTAACATAGCTGAAGAAGGCCTTATGATTGTCTTTTGAATCTATGACAATTTTTCTCTCAAAGTTGGCCTTGGATGATTTTATGAGAGCTTGTATTTTTTTACTAATAATGATCAAAGGTGTCTTCTCTTTTATGGATTTTGCTCTATCATGTAACAGCTTTCTCCTCTTATTGTAAAGTTTGTTTATGGCTGGGGTCCACCAGACTGGACGTTTGCCATCATGGAAGTGATGAATTTACTGTGCAGTGAATGTGCTATGAACATTATGCATATTACATGGAAATGATGTATGTAAGATGCAATGTGCTATAAACATTTTACATATTACATGGATCTGATAAATACAAGAAGCATTGTGCTATAAACGTTATTTGTATTACATGTATGTGATGAATATAAGGTGCAGTTTGCTATAATCATTTTATGTGTTATATAGAAGTAATGAATGCAAGGTGTCGTACACTAGAAACATACATGTAGCATGGAAGTGATGTATGTAAGGTGTAGTGTGCTATAACATGATAAATGTGATGAAAGTAAGGGGAATTGTAATATAAACATTATTCATATTGCAAGTATGTGATGAATGTAAGGTGCAGTGTGCTATAAATGTTTTACATGTTACAGGGAAGTGATGAATGAAAAGTGGAGTGTACTATAACTATTTTACATGTTACATAGAATGGATGAAAGTAAGATGCAGTGTGCTATAAAAAACTGTACATGTTCATGGATATGATGAATGTACAGTGCAGTGCACTATAAACATTATACATATTACATGGAAGTAATGAATGTATGATGCAGTGTACTAGCTACATTATATATGCTACACGAATGTGATGAATGTAAAGTGCATTGTACTGTAAACGTTATTCATGTTGCATGTATGAGATGAATGTAAAGTGCAGTGAGCTATAAACGTTATGCATGTTACATGAAAGTGATGATTGTAAGGTGCAGTGTGCTATAAACATTATACATGTTACATGGATGTGATGAATGTAAGGTGCAGTGTGTTATAAACATTATACACATTACATGGAAGTCATGAACGTAAAGTCTAGTGTGCAATAAACATTGTACATGTTACACAGATGTGTTGAATGTAAGGTGCAGTGTGCTATAAACATTTTACATGCTACATGGAAATGAATGTGAGGAGCAGTTTCCTGCAAACATTATACATGTTTCATGGAAGTGATGAATTTACTGTGGAGTGAGTGTGCTATGAACATTATGCATATTACATGCAAATGATGTATGTAAGATGCAGTGTGCTATAAACATTTTACATGTTACATGGATCTGATAAATACAAGAAGCATTGTGCTATAAACGTTATTCATATTACATGTATGTGATGAATATAAGGTGCAGTGTGCTATAATCATTTTGCATGTTATATGGAAGTGAATGCAAGATGTATACTAGAAACATTATACATGTAACATGGAAGTGATGTATGTAAGGTGCAGTGTGCTATAACATTATAAAGTTGCATAAATGTGATGAAAGTAAGGTGAATTGTGCTATAAATATTATTCATATTGCAAGTATGTGATGAATGTGTGGTGCAGTGTGCTATAAATGTTTTACATGTTACAGGGAAGTGATGAATGAAAGGTGGAGTGTGCTATAACTATTTTACATGTTACATGAAATAGATGAAAGTAAAATGCAGTGTGCTATAAAAACTGTACATGTTACATGGATATGACGAATGTATAGTGCAGTGTACTATAAACATTATATATATTACATGGAATTAATGAATGTATGATGCAGTGTACTAGCTACATTATATATGCTACATGGATGTGATGAATCTAAGGTGCACCATCCTATAAACATTATTCTTGTTACATGGATGTGATGAATGTACAGTGAAGTGTGCTGTAAACATTACGCATGTTACATGAAAGTGATTAATATGCAGTGCAGTAATTTAAAAACATTATACATGTTACATGGAAGGGATGAGTATTACATGGAAGGGATGTATGCTATAAACATTATACATGTTATGTGGATTGATGAATGTAAGGTAGGGTGGGCTATAAATATTATATATGTTTCATGGAATTGGTGAATGTAAGGTACAGTTTTCTACAAACATTATACATGTTACATAGAAGTGATTCATTTACTGTGGAGTGTGCTATGAACATTATGCATATTACATGGAAGTGATGTATGTAAGGTACAGTGTGCTATAAACATTATATGTGTTACATGTATGTGAAGAATGCAAGAAGTATTGTACTATAAAAACTATTCATATTACATTTATGTGATGAATGTAAGGTGGTGCAGTGTGCTATAAACATTTTACATGCTACATGGAGGTGATGAATGCAAGGTGCAGTATGCTAAAAGGTATTATATATGTTACATGGAAGTGATGTATGTAAGATGCAGTGTGCTATAACATTATAAATGTTGTATGGGTGTGATTAAAGTAAGGTGAACTGTGCTATAAACATTATTCATATTACATGTATGTGATAAATGTAAGGTACAGTGTGCTATAAACATTTTATATCTTACATGGAAGTGATGAATGAAAGGTGCAGTGTGCTATATACACTATACATTTTACATGGGAGTCATGAATGTACGGTGCAGTGTGTGATAGACATTATATACATTTTGTGCAAGTGATAAAAGTAAGGTGCAGTGTGCTATAAACATTATACAGATTAGATGGATGTGATGAAAACGTATGGTGCACTGTGCTGTAAACATTATAGGTGTTACATGGATGTGATCAATTTAAGGTGCAGTGTACTTTAAACATTATGGATATTACATGGAAGTAATGTAAGTAAGGTGCAGTGTGCTATAAACATTTTACATGTTACATGGAATGGATGAATGAAGGGATGAATGTAAGGGGCAGTGTGCTATAAACATTATACATGTTACATGGAAGGGATGAATGTAAGGTGCAGTTTGCTATAAATATTATACATGTTAGAGATGAATGTAAGGTGCAGTGTGCAGTAAACATTAGACATGTTATGTGGAAGGGATGTGTGAAGAGATGAATGTAAAGTGCAATGTGCTATAAACATTATACATATTACATGGAAGTGAATGTTTTCTGCAGTGTGCTATAAGGATTTAACATTTTGCATGGATGTGATGAATGTAAGGTGCAGTGCACTATAAACATTATATGTGTTACATGGATGTGATGAATGTAAGGTGCATCATGTAATAAACATTATTCATATTAGGTGTATGTAATGAATGTAAGGTGCAGTGTGCTATAAATATTTTACATGGCACATTGAAGTGGTGACTCTAAGGTGCAGTGTGTTATAAACATTATACATATTACATGGAAGTGAATGTTTTGTGCAGTGTGCTATAAGGATTAAACATTTTGCATGGATGTGATGAATGTAAGGTGCAGTGTACTATAAACATTATATGTGTTACATGGATGTGATGAATGTAAAGTGCATCATATAATAAACATTATTCATATTAGGTGTATGTGATGAATGTAAGGTGCAGTGTGCTATAAATATTTTACATGGCACATTGAAGTGGTGACTCTAAGGTGCAGTGTGTTGAAAACATTATACTTGTTACATGGATCTGGAGCATGGGAGTAGGACAAACCCAGAATCATATAGACCCTTAAGTCTACTTTCATGTTGTGGAAAAATAATGGAGAAGGTAATATTGGATAAGTTGTTGTTAGAACTGGATAGTCTGGGACTTGAAACCATATATCAGCATGCATATGTTGAAAATAGATCTATTACCACCTGTAACATGATGTTCTATAACAATACAATAACAGCTATGAATGAAAAATTGTGCTGTGATGTAATTTATATAGATTTAACTTTAGCATTTGACAGGATCATACACAAAACACTGATCAATAAATTAGAGCTAGGTATTGATGTACTCTTGATAAGATGGATAGCTGCGCGGCTTACAAATAGGACATGGCAGGTATCATACAGAAACTGGACAGGCAAAATCCTTGGTTACAGTCAGGGTGTCCCACAGTACTCTGTCCTAGGCACTTAGTTGTTTAGATTGTGCCTTTCAGACCTAACTTTTTCATCCGAGGTGCTCTACAGTCTATATGCAGATGACCTGAAATTGGGTAAACTGATTACTAGTGTTACAGATAAGGCAAGTTTGCAAAATAACTTGACTAAATTGACCATTTGGGCACAGGTGGATAATATGCTGATAAATACATCAGAAGCTAAGTGTGTGAGATTTGGGAGATATAAACTGAAAGGTGAATATTTAATACAGGACACAGTGATTGAAAGTGGAGATTCATTTAAGGACCTGGGTATATGGGTAGATCCAGCTTTGAGTTTTTCTAATCACATCAACCAATTGGCTAATGATAGTTATAGAAATATGTTGTATAAAAAGATTTATAAAGTTTAGGAAATCAAAAATAATGAAGTCATTGTTTGTTAGTTACATTAGACCCAAATTTGAGTATGGAATAACAATACGGAAACCGTATAAGAAAAACAAGCATAACTTAACTGGAAAGAGAACAGTGGAAATATACCAAGAGCATCCATGGATGTGAAAATTTAAGATATTATGATAGGCTAAAATATCTGAACTTGTACAGTGTCTCTTACAGATATCTAAGAGGAGATCTTATACAGGTATATAGGGCATGTAGAGACAACTACCCCTGGGAATGTTTGGGGTTATAGAGAATCATCAGACAACCTATGTAGAAGATTCTACAGGAGTGAGAAGTGTACTAAATGGTTCTCTGACAGGGTAGCTGATGCATGGAACAGACTACCAAATTACATTAAAGCAAGTACTAGTTTAGATATTTTTAATAACAGCCTGGACACTTATTATGGGAACAAGTGTTTTGATATATTGGCAGGCTAGAAGGCATTAATGCCTGTGTTTGAAATATTTGTATGTATGTATGTATGTATGGATGAATCTGATGAATGTAAGGTGCAGTATGTTATAAACTTCATACATGTTACATGTAACTGATGAATGTAAGGTGCAGTGTGCAATAAACATAATACATATTACATGGAAGTGACAAATATAAAGTGCAGTGTGCTATGAACATTATACATGTTACATGGAGGTGATGAATCTATGGTGCAGTGTGCCATAAACATTTTACATGTTACATGGAAAGGATGAAAGTAAAATACAGTGTGCAATAAACATTATGCATTGTTACATGAATGTGATGAGTGCACTTTACAGTGTGCTATAAACATTATATATATTACGTGGCTGAGATGAATATAAGGTGCTTTGTGCAATAAATATTATACATATTGCATGCATGTGATGAATGTAAGGTGCAATGTACCATAAGCATTATACATGTTGCATGGATGTGATCAATATAAAGTGTTGTGTGCTATAAACACTATACATCTTACAGGAATGTGATGAATGTAAGGTGCAGTGTGCTGTAAATATTATACATGTTTCATGGAAGTGATGAATGTAAGTTGCAGTGAACTATAAACATTATACGTGTTACATGGAAGTGATGAATGCAAGGTGCAGTGTGCTATAAACCTTATACATATTACATGGAAGTGATGAATGCAAGGTCCAGTGTGCTATAAACACTATACATCTTACAGGAATGTGATGAATGTAAGGTGCAGTGTGTTATAAATATTATACGTGTTACATGGATCTGATGAATGTATGGTGCACTGCACTATAAACATTATTCATGTTCCACAAAAGTGTTCAATGTAAGGTGCAGTGTGCTATAAGCATTATACATATTACATGAAAGGGATGATTGTATGGTGCAGTGTGCTATAAGCATTGTACATATTACATGGAAGTGATGAATGTACTATGCAGTGTGCTATGAATATTATGCATATTACATGCAAATGATGTATGTAAGGAGCAGTATGCTCAAAACAGTTTGCATGTTACATGGATGTGATGGATGTAAGGTGAATTTTGCTATAACATTCTGCATATTACATAAATGTGATGAATGTAAGGTGCATTGTGCTATAAACATTGTACATATTACAAGTATGCGATGAATGTAAGGAAGATGCAGTGCACTATATACATTATACATGTTACATGAATGTGATGAATGTTAGGTGCAATGTACTGTAAACAGTATATGTCTTACAGGGAAGTGATGAATGTAAGGTGCAGTGGTCTATAGATGTTTTACATGTTATATTGAAGTGATGAATGCAAGGTGCAGTGTGCTGTAAACATTTTACATGTTACATGGAAGTGATAAATGTATGGTGCAGTGTGCTACAAACATTATATATGTTACATGGAAGGGATAAAAATATGGTGCAGTGTGCTATAAATATTATACATCTTACATGAATGCGATGAATGCATGGTGCAGTGTGCTATAAACTATACGCATATTACATGGACATGAATATAAAATGCAGTGTATTATAAACATTAGACATGTTACATGGATGTGATGAATGCAAGTTGCAGTGTGCCATAAACATTATACATAGTACATGGCCGTGATGAATGTAAGGTACATTGTGCTATAAACATTATAAAGGTTATATGGAAGTGATGTATGTAAGGTACGGTGTGTTATAAACATTATAATGTTACATGGATGTGATGAATGTGAGGCGCAGTGTGCTGTAAACATTATAAATTTTACTTGGAAGTGATGAATGTGAGATGCAATGTGCTGTAAACATTATCTGTATCATATGTGTGAAATGGATGTAAGGTCCAGTGGGCTATAAACATTATACATGTTACATGGAAGTGATGAATGTAAGGTGCAGTGTGCTATAAACATACATATTACATGGAAGTTATGTAGCTAAGGTGCAGTATGCTATAAACATTATACATGTCACATGGATGTAATGAATGTAAGGTGCAGTGTGGTGCAGTTTTGCACATCACTGGGGAAATTCTATCTTATTTTTTATTCAAGTTCAAATAAAATGTGTACAATGATAGAACAAGCATGCTGGCAAGGTTAGGTGCACCACAATATGATGGAGTTCATCAGAATATGTTATAAACAACACTAATGTTCTATTTAAAGCAATTGAAATGATCACATGACAGCTGAATCATCTTTCTTAAAGATAAATACATGTATAAAAACTTTAACAAAATATGTGTGCATATTCAGTCACTCATGAGTTATTGTTCTACTGCACGTCCACAGCATCATTTAGAGGTTTTGGTGGCTGGTGACTTTATTAACTTACTGATACTTGTTTCCATAAGGTTTTTGCAGGAAAATGTTTCTTATATGCATATATTTTCTATCATTTAATGTTTTATCATTATAATTCATTCATATACAATTTAAATGTTTTTTACATATACTTGGTAGTTTTATTTTTATATTTTTTACATACAGATTCTGGAAAACTCTTATTCAAGCTGTATACAGAAGATAGAGCTCAATCTTAATATTTTTTTTTCTTGGATTATCCTGGTGCAGCTGATCTTGGCATGGTTATTAAATTTTTGGTTTCTGCTTTTTCACAGTTGTAGAATACACATTTTTTGCTTTTTTGGTAAATTGTGTAGAATATTTCATTTTCAAACCTGACAAAATAATACATTACAATCAGATGAGAAGACAAAATGCTTGTGATGTACATGGATAACGTAGGAATTGTGAAGAGCAAAGAAAGTGCAAGAAACTTTAATGTATTGGCTAAGAATGTTAACTGTTGGAGCAAGTAGTACAGAATTGTATCATGTGCAATTTATAATATAATAGTAGTCTAGAAGAAGAACCGATTGTATACCCAGGTCCTAGAAAACCATGAAGTCAAAAAAGTACAGATTTATCTGAATTTAAGGAAGCAATATGTCTCATTTGTGGAGGTAGAGAAGGCATCTGTAAATAACAGTACCCAGCATACTGTGTGTTGTACATTTGGGTTCTGCTACCCAAGTGGCCATGGAAGTCTTCCTCATACCTCTCAACTTACAGATTTTTGCAGAATGTCCAGATTTTTGCCTCATATTTTGGGTCTGTTCCTCATTAAATTTGTGATTTTCTGGATTTTTTTGGCAAATCAGTGAGGAATGAATTCACTAAATAATGACAGTAATTTAAACTTCAGACTTCATGTCCTTCAGAAAATACACAGTAACACAACACCTTTTATTATAGTAACCTTCTAAGTTTATAAGAGAAATATTTAAAATTTGTGCATATTTTTGGGGCTTTGTCCCCTATAATTTTGGCTTTGCCAGATTTTTCTGCCAAGAGGTTGAGAGCTATGGTCCTCCTATTTAAGTAGGTTTCTCGGATCATATCTTTTTCACCTGGGCTACTTGAATAATGATGGCAATCTTTTGTATTTTAATGAAATTCATCTCATTTTATTATCACACAGTATCTGTAATGTTACAAATTTTAACCTAACTTTTACATTTATCTTTCTTATAAGTTCATAGGTAAGTGCTAGGCTAGCTGCCCTTGTGGGTCATTTTAAGCCTAGCAAGTTTCCATTTTTGTGCTTGAAATTGGCCTTACCCATCCCATGGTCGACAATTATATATTACAACTCAACCAGGATGATACCATAGGTAATGTCAGAGGACCCATGCATGGAATAAAAGCATCTTAGATTTGTACCAAGCTTAGATTTTTTAACAACACAAATCTGAATTTGAATTGTCATGAGAATGACATACAGACTGGATAAAGAATTGAAAAAGACAAGTATTGAATCGATACTAAATGGATGTCTTTAATCAATGAGCTGGTAATGGAAGTCAATAATTGCAAGAATATAGGTGTCTTTTAAACTGTCTTTTAAAAGCACTTGATGAAATCCAGAGAGAAGCATTACAGATAAAGTTGTTGTGTTTTTTAAGTCTTTCGAGTACTACTTTGTTCCCTGCCAGTGTGCATTCAGTGTCTGGTGTGCTTCTTTTTGTCCCTTGAGTCTTCCATCATAACTGAAAAAAAACTGTGCTGACTGCATCACTTTCTCATCTGTTTGTTTAATTTAAAGGTTCAATAACTACTTATCAGGAGTGCAGAGCATTTCTAGTACTTTCAAAAAAGATATTAAGGAATCAGACTTTCCAAATAGGCTCTTCAAGTGGTTTGTTATGTAACCTCTTTTACCCCTGTCAAGATCATCTGTTCGCACAAGTACAAGAAAGGGC